>NC_073252.2:69798409-70101439 GCF_029289425.2 Pan paniscus | reverse complement strand
ATACCCAATTCCTTCCAAATGAACCCAAAGATGGGACTCAGGTATTAATCACAGATCAAATGGCACCATGATGGAGCATGGTTAAGAGGTAGGATCCGGAGACAGCATGCCTAAAACAAATCTAGGGTCTGCCACGTGCTGACTGTGTGATTTTGGAAAGATTCCAACACTTCCTGTGCCTCAGTTATCTTAACCACAAAACAAGAACCAAAACAATATCTATCCCAGAGAACTGGTCTGAAAACTAAATGAATTTATATCTGTAAAGTACTTTGAATAGCTCCTAACTAATTTTAAGAAGCAAAGAAGTATTATTGAAAGGCAATGCATACGTGTCTATAAAATAAAAGCATGTGTGTTCCCAGCATAGAAGATATATTAAATGATAATAAGTAGTTTAATCTGAACTCCACGCAAAAAGAAACTGAGATGCCAGGTCCTCAGAAGAATTCTGAGTGTGTGTCTCTAAGTGTTACAGTGCTGGAAATAGGGAAACTGATGCAGCTCTAAGACTAAGTAGATGGAAAACAGTGATGAAGGCTGTTCATAATGCTGTAAGGTAAGAGCTCAGCTCAAAAGAAAGGCCTCTGGAGTGAGTTAGCCCTTATTAGGTTGTAAGGAGTTGAATATAACCAGATGGTACAAATGGAGAAATGGAATATGCCTTCTTCTGAAACAGTTGTCAAACTTTAGCATGTGCTTCACACAGCAACAACAGAAGACAAAGGGAAAATTCCACCATGCAAGCACATTTCAAACCTTTGATTTTATCATATTTACCGATTGGTGGAAGAAAGTTTTATTGTCTGGTCTATCAAAAGTACTGTGCACATTGAAGGGAAATTGGAAAACTCTCTCTCTCTGTCTCTGTCCCCCTCCTCTCTCTCTTGCTGTCTCCTTTATGTATGAGATGTTTTATTTGATATGCTTTCTTATACCAGCCATAGCTAATCTTCTACATTTCTAGCTTCTATTCTTGTTGCATATGAATTTTTCTCATATCTTCAAGGTTATAGATGTGCTACCATCAATCAATGTTAGAAAAGGTTAATTTCATTTTGTTCTTATAGGTAATCTGGAGCATCCCTTCACTAGTAAGATTTACAGTATGCAATGTTTGGCCCTGCATACCTAGATATAATAAATTTTCTATGTCAAAGAAAGAGTCTTTTACCTACATTTCCAGTTGTTTTCATGTCCTTTTTCTATTAATCATTACAACACCTTACTGACCTTTACTTTTTATTTTGTTTGAGTGCTTTCATGTTTCTGATTATTTTTTGGTTTATGTCATTTATTTGGATTGTTAGAAATTTATTGGGTACCTACATTTTACTGGGTACTAAGATATTAGATCAGGTTCTAAATATTCAATTGTGAATAATGGAGGCATGGTGCCTGCTTCAAAATGCTTACAGGTCAATGGGAAGATAGACAATGAAACAACTGAACATGAATGAAACTATAATCATAAAATGTTTAGTACCATTGAAGATGTGTTTGATTAGAAGAAACCGTCTCTCTGTGAAAGTAGTATTTTAGCATACATTTGAAGGAGTCATATGGAGAAGGAGTCAGATGTGAAGATTTGCAGAACATTTCATGGAGGAAGTAGCAAATATAAACCTCTCAAGTGGGAAAGAGTTTGACCTCCCCCTTCTCCCATTCCCATTGTTTTTTATTTAAATTTATAAAATAAAGTCAATATTTTTAGATAATAATGTTCAAAGAAATGTGGAAAGTATGAGATTAGGAAGGTATGCAGGATCCAGATAAAATAAGATTTTCTGATCTAAACTATGAATGGTACAGTGGGGAACTATACCCCACTGTACCCATATAATGGTACAGTGGGGAACTATGTAAATGGATTAAGAGAAGAATGAAGCAAGAAATATTCAGCTGGCCTCAATCAAAAGGAAAGACTAGTGGGAAGGTGTTCTTTAAGGAGGTGTCATTTTGCTGGATTAAATGTTAACCAGCAATTTCTTTGGAAAATCCCATCATCTCACATAGGTGCAATATTATTATTATAATATTAATTAACAATATTATTAATATTAATTACCTTGATATCACTGCTGACCCCTGAGGGAATAATATGGTGGCTTATAACAAAAATGATTATGGTTACCTTCTACTCAATTTTGCTATAAACCTAAAACTGTTCTAAAAAGAATAAAGTCTATTAAAACAAATGTGGTTCTGGCAATATTTGGAAAACATGAAACAGACACAAACAGTCACAGAGTCTATGTCCCATGACTACTAATTTCTCTTGCCCTTCTTTCAGGAAAAATCTCATCTTCATACATGATTTTAGCTCAGGGTATGTGTTTTTAACCTTGCTAGCTATAACAATATCTGTTAAACCATTTCTGTGTTCTAGCTGTTAAAAAAAACAGATACATAAAATAGCATAAATCCAGAGAACAGATTACCAGAACGTTCCTCACATTTGTTTGTTTTCTTCAAAGATTGAGTATCAATTTATAAACCGTGTGTGTGATTTCTGCGCAGCTTAAAAGTCTTATGAGTTCACATAAATAGAATCCAATGGGTGTTTTAGTAGTTAGAAAATAAGCTTAACTGCTGTGATAAAGAGATGCTAAAATGCAGTGCCTAAAAAAAGACAGAAGTGGGCTTATTTATTTATTTATTTATTTATTTATTTTGGTTTTGGTTTTGGTTTGCTCTCCCCACACCCCGCATAACAAAATTCAGAGGGAATTATTTAAGGCTGTGAGTCAGCTCTTTTTTTGAGATTTTTCGGGACCCAGGTTCCTTCTTTTTGCGTCAGCATTACCTAGGTTGTTTCCCTCACTCTTACAGTCAGAACAGACTTAGTAGGGCCGTATTCAAAGACAGCCCATTAAAAAAAGGGGGGGGGGGAACAACACCCAAATCTTTTAAAGGCAAGACACAGAAGTTACACACTACATTTCTGTTCAAATACTCATGAACTAACTAGATGTGAAAACTAACTAGATGGTCACAGCAAGCTACAGGGGAGGTTCAGAAATGAAACACTAGCTGGAAAGTCATGAGCCCATCTAACTCTCAGATAGAAGAATATGGTCTAAGTTACTAAAAGAAAGAAAAGATGAACGGATAATAAGGAAAATTAACTGTCTCCAGGACAAGGAGCATTTTAAAAACACATCGTGATCACCATCTTATTCTGTTTCCTATCTTGGCAGTGAAAATATCACCTGTTTTTCAATTATGGCAGATAGAACATCAGTATTTCATATAGATACTATGCCTCTCTAGCTGAAGAATTCTGAATGCTTTTCTTAATTAACCTACATTTATCAACTTATCTAACCTTACTGTAGAAATTTATTATTTTCTGCATATTCCTCCACACAACATAAAACTATATGAACCCAGATTTTACCTATATTCATTTATTAATTTTTTTCCAGCAAAGATTTGTTAGGCACTTATTATAGATTGGGTTTATGGCAGACTGCCAATACACACCGGTGTTGAAAATTACACATAATCTCTCTTCTCATGGAGCCTACAGATCAGTAGGGAAGATATAATATTCAAATAAATAATTGTAAGTGACGTGAAGGAGGTAGAGTGCTATGCAATGCGTGATAGGAGAGTTTTGTCCAAACAAGGAGTCATAGGGAGGGTTCCCTAAAGAACTAATGATGAAAGTGCTGGAGAAGTCGGGGTGATCTAAGTGAAGTGAGGTGGGTGGTAGATGGAATGTTCCTGGTATAGGAAACAACAGATTCCAATGCCCTACTGTGGGAGTGTGCATGGCACTGTGTTGGGAGAGTAGGAGGGAGATGAATGAGGGTAAAGCACAGAAGGACGGGTTTGAAGCCAGCTGGAGAGCCACACAGAGAGCAGTATTAGGAGCCTTGAGACCTCCTTTAAGGATTTTGTTTTTATAGTCAGAGCAGTAGATTGCTGTTGAGGTGATTAAGCGGGGAAGATAAGTGATCAGATTTCTACTTCAAAAAGATCCTTCTGACAAGTGCAGAGAATGGTCTCTTGAGGATAAAACACACAGCACAAAGATGTGTGCTTTCCCAGTAGCCCAGGTGAGAGTGGACTACTAACGGATTTACAACTTTTTAAGTGTGATTTTACATTTCTGGAAGTTTTATGTGAGTCTTTAAAGAAAAAGAAAACACATTTTTCTATACATTTCATAACTAAATCATTCTAAAAATAACTTTAGCCATATAGCATGTAATACAGTGTTTCTTTCATTTTTTAATATTCAAAATGTTTATGAGCTAAGATATATATTTAAGATAATTTTCTAAAGTAAGACATACAACGGACTCAAATTTGAAGGTAGGTATTGAACTAAAGAAATATATTTATCTGTAATCAATGATATTATTTAAATTGGAAACAAAGGAACATTCAAATAGAAATTATGTATAAACATTTGCATAGGTATGAATATGAGAATTAAAAGAATTATAAATGCATTATTAACCTGACTCTATGTTAGAGGCATCGGATATGATTAAATTATATTTTTAGATATGAATAAAACAAAAGGGAAACATTAAAGAGCTTAAGTTTGTTTTATCCTAAAACGACCCACATCTCATAAATTCAAATACAGTAGGTTCTACATTGTAAAGTAAATATGATGTCTAAAAGCACAATTCAACAAATAATTTTTTTACTTATTTATTTGATATAACTCTTCTTAAAACATATTTTTTGTTGTTCTTTTCTACGCGGGTTATTCTAAAGTGGATTAAAAAGGAAGAATTTATCTGGATACATTTAAATTAACGATTAAACATTTAAGTGTTGTCCTTCAGATGAAATTCTTGTTTACAAGCATATGTTGAGTGTTGAACATCAAACAAAGGAACTTTCAGGGATAGCAAAATTTAAGTAGATGCTTAGGGAGGTATGTGTGACCAGGGAGAATTTTTATGTAAAAATGTTTCAGAGTGAATAAATAAAAGTCTCAGGATGAATGTTATTTTCCTGCCACTGCCTTCTCCTCTCAAGACACTATTTTCTTCCTGAATGTGTGCATTAAAAGATTCTTCTTTTTTAGTCTCATAAAACCAGTTTCTCTGAATGTGGTTTAAATTAATTAAGACTTATTTGAAATTTTTAAAATGCTAATAGAAGTAAATGAGGAAAGAACAGTAGATTCAGTACTCTAACTTCAATATTAATGAACATTTGATCTGTTTATTGCAATCAGAACATAACTTTGGAACTGATTTTAATCACTTTGACTTGGGTAGTCTTAGTAGCAATTAGCTCTCATTAAATATCAAGAGGCAAACCAAAATTGTTATATCATATTGAGGTTCTAATTAGGCTTAGACTAATAAAGTATACAATGTAAAATGAGAAGGAAAAAAGAATTTGTGTGATTTTATGCATCCAATCAATAGTATTTCTCTTTCTCTACATGCAGAACATTTTGCTTGGTAGCAAGCTAAAACAAAAACTGGAGACTTACCAGAGCGACAGACCTGAGTCTGAGACCATGATCTGTGTGATGGTTAATTGTATATACTAACTTGGCTAGACCATGGTACCCAACTGTTCAGTCAAACACCAGTCTAAATATCTATGTGAAGGTAATTTTTAGATGAGATTAATATTTAAATCAGTAGACTTTGGATAAAACAGGTTACCCTGCATAGTATGACTGGGCCTAATGGAGTCAATTAAAGGCATTAAGATAAAAGAAACTGAGGTCCCCAGTGGAAAAGGGAATGCTGCTTCCAGACTACCTTCAGAGTTGAGCTGCAACATCACTGCTTCCCTGGGTCTCTGGCCTGTAACCTATGCTGCAAATTTTGGACTTGCCAACTTGCCAACTTCATGAGCCAATTCCCTGAAATAAATCTGTTTCTCCCTCTTTTTTTCTTTCTGTTGCTTCTCTCTTCCCTTTAAACATACATACATACACACACAGGTGTGTATGTATGTGTGTGTGTATGTATATATGTATATACATTTTATTGGTTGTTTCTCTGGAGAACTCTAATATAAGCAGGAACAATCTTTCTGCCATTTGGGCCATGATGTGTGTTCAAAATTTTATGGGGATGATGATGACTATGAAAGCAATAATGATGAAATCAAATGTAGCTGAAATAAAGTATCACAACATAAATCATAAATAACTGTGTAATTATTTTACTTTAAGATTTTGTGGCTGCTGACTTTAAATCTGTTTGTATGCAGGTATTACCAAGAAGGTTTACTTGGTTGAAAAATCTTGATCATTTTAACATTAAAATGTTCTTTTGTCTTAAGAAGCAAGAAGGCTGTATCATTCATAAGTATTTTTCATTTGGCTTCCATTGTACCTTAAAAATACATTTCCAAATGACCCATCCTCAGTGATGAAGAGACTGTTACGTCTGAGGGCTTTGTCAGGACTCAAGATGGAAATGGGAGGATGATGTTAGGAAAGCCATCCTGCCCAAGCTGAAGGAGCAAACAGCCTTCTCAAGAAAAGTCAGAAACTCCAAAGACAACCGGCAGTGAACTGTGATAAAATTGAAAAAGTTGAAAAGTGAGACCATGGTCAACCAACATCAACACAGTGAGAAAGTAAATATTATGGCAGCCCTAGCAAACTAATGCCCTCTTCTATTCGCTGGTAGGTTGGCCTGAGAAAGTCAGTCAACCCTGCCCTGCTTAGCTACTTATTGCATTCATCTACAAAAGGGAGATAATATCAATCTGACCAAGCTGTTTTACATATTAAGTATTAATATTAAATCTAACTACAAGAGTTCTGCTTATATTGTTCACTGCCATAGTCCAAGAAAATACAACTGTACTTGGAACAGTATCTCAATTGGGTTTATTACTTATTAATGAATATCAGAAGCCTGGCATAGTACATTTCTTGTAGCAAGCCATGTGGTGGCCGTTTTTACTGCAACTGCTAGCTCTAATCATTTAGTGCAATTAAAGGTGAGGAGAGTAAACAAAGTTTCTGTGGAAGGTAAGTTACCCTGGGAACAAACCCAGATGGTACACATTATTAAATAACAAAATCAGTTGTTCACACACTAAAGTGCTGCACAGAAACAAAGAGATCAATGGAATCTGTAATAGATGAAGAGGATATTATGCAAAAGGTGAGGCTTGTTAAGGCCTTAAAAGATGAATATTATTTGGAGAAAGGCAGCTATTTAACACATTTTTATTGTTAATAGTAAGAGAAGCAACATAAATGCATTCTGTTTGAATTGGAATATGATAAAAATTGTTTAAAACCTTGTTAATTAAACTCACCTAAAACAACCTTCATTGACACTATTGTCACCAATGAAATTGCTTTATAGTAAAATAACTGTTAGCAGCAGCAAAAATAAAAACTTCCAAGTTGGTTAAAATTATTTTCTCTACCAGTTGCAGTTATGACAAGACTGGAAGAGTTTTATTGAATGTGTCAGATTCACAGAAATTTTACTGATACCCAGACAAGCTGTTACTTTAAAGACTAAAAGGTACTTACCTTGGTAATAGAATGTAGCTTTTTAGAAATATATGCACAATGAGTACATTATCTCAGAAATATCTGTGTTTTCAATCTCTCAAATTAACTGTGTTTCATTTCCTCCTATTCTTTTTAAGCTTGAAGTTTAGGAGCTCTGTCATTCCTGTTAGTATATCTTTACACACAGTATGAGAAAGGAGCACACGATATATTTTCATAAATTTGAAAGCAGGTCTAGATCCCAAATTTACTTACCATGTAAATTATTATACACAGTTTTCAAAGGATGCTCTTTTAATCTGTTGGTGCCTTTAGCTTCTCTCGTAACAGGGCAATTGAAAGCGTTGAGATAAATTTAAAAAATAACACTCAATCATCACCTTTTTTGAACCAAGATGGGATTAGTCTCTTTCTTATTTGCTTTTTCAAATACTTTTAGTATTAATTAGGCCATATGTGGAACATTACTTAGTTGTTCACAAAAATGCTCTACCTTTATTCTTTTTCATCTGTCAGTTTGGGTCATGTGACTTGATTTGGCCAATGAAATGCAGTAAAAAGCAGTAAATACCATTAATCTTCCTCTGCCTTATCAGCAATTTTTCAGGACAGGATTTTTTCTATTATTTTGATTTCTAGATGCAATCAACACAAAAACGATTCATAACTAACCCATGATAGTTACTCAGAATACATGAGAAATGAACCTTTGTTCTTATAAATCAGTGAGATTTGGTGGTCAGTTATTATTGTGACATATAGTAGTACACTATTATGACATGTATATAAACACAGATTATATGTCATGGATTGATTAGTTCACATCACAAGTATTTGAAATACTGCACTATATCAGATATGGTGCTAGACACTGAGGTTCTAATGGTGAACCAAAAGCTATTCATCATGAAGATGTTTTGCTATTGTGTTTCTCTCTCTCTCTCTCTCTCTCAGTGTACTTGATATGCTGACTATCATAGCCTCAGGTTTAGATCTCTCTGTCAGATTGTAGAATTAGCATTGTATCTGAGCATTGTGAGTGAAAGAAGTTTAGAAAATAATAGAGCAGAAAAAAGACAAGACTTGAAGAGGAAGGTGATATTTTAGTCCATAAGAAAGGCCTCAGGTGTTAATGCAGACCTCTGTTTCTGCAAAGATTGATCAAAGCAGATGAAGTGGGAGGCTTGTTTATCTTTTCTTTGTTCTCCTGTCTATAGGAAGTTTCAAATTGTCCTCTGGGTTATTTTATATCATGTGATACTTGAAGACCAGCACTGAATTTCCTTTTTGCTAGGGTAAGAATTAGCAGTATTTTGTAACTGTCAATAATTCCGGAGCAAATCCCTGTGAATTGTGAAGCAAATTATTTTTCCTGGGAATCTCTGCAGCATTATAATGATAAATTTTATTGTATTTGTAAAGACCTTGCTCATAGCTTGAATCAGAAATTTACATATATATAAAATTCATATATTTATAAATTTATATGTAATTTTTTCTGCATTTATTATATATGATCTGTTAGATGAGCCTGATATATGTATGTAAAATATACCATATATCTAGTATGTCTATATGTATAGTACACATAATATAAATAGAATTTATTGTATATTAGACATCGCTCTCTAATTAGTTTTTGTCTAACTCTTCTAACAAATATCTTCATGCATCCTAATTTTGAGTTTTTCAAGAATTATGAAATTCTAACAAATACATACTTCTATAAAAAGGTAAAATGTGGGCTCAAAATGTTTCTATCTTTTTCCAACATACTGAGAAGTTGCAAATCAGCCATAATGAAAATCAATCACTAGAGCATAAACAATACTTACAACAGGACATGGTCAAGGCTATAATGTTGCTGGAAACATGACTAAGCCCCTACTTCTGAGCATGAATTATTTTTACCCGTGTCACCTCTAGGCCTGATTTAATCCTCTCTCCTCCTGGATAAAAATTATTGATATCAAATCAACTTTATACACTTTTTCCTACTTTTCCCCACTTTTTTACAATGTCCAACCCAGAACTTCCCCCTCTTTTTTATATCTCTTCTAGAAATTATTGATAATAACTCAAACCTTAAAAGTTTATCCAACTCCCCTTTACTGAGGCACTCCCCATTTTTTTCTGCTGTGTGTTGTTTGCTTCAGACTTTGCTTGAATACAAGAGTGTACCTTTCCATCTTTGGGTAGAGGATTTCAGGAATAATGATGAGGGGTCTAAAGAAACTCCTATGGTGTGATTAGTCATATACGCATATACACAGAAACGTTGCCCTAAACATCAATAAATCTGCACACCACAGGGAAAAATATTGGTATATTTTATGAAAGTAAGCAAGCAGTGGATTTTTCTGAGTAAGAAAAGTTTTTCATACATTCAGATTTAAAATGAATGGAAAATGCTCCTTGGCGTATGTTTCAAAACCTTTGAAAATAATCCATTCTTGTTTGGCAGCCTTACAGGATTGGTCATGTAAGGTGCTCAGCCACTTTAAATTGATGCTGGGACTACAACTCCATGGGCACAGAGAGTCCTGAAATGATCAATTATACTGCATTTATAGCTAAAACCAGTATTTCCATTGTTTATTCTTTCTTCTTATTTCAACTCCATGTTTCCCTGGAAGAAACAATGAGCTGATTGGGATAGATTCTAAGAATTTTACTAACAACAAATACATGTCAGACATTATTCACATAAAACATATATTCCAGTGAAAAATAAGTAGAATTTATATATTTTCCACGGGAAGGATGAAAATGTTTGAGTGTTTGGTTTCCTGGTCAGAATTCTGTGAATGCTTTCTGTGCTATAATCACAACTTGATTTGTTACTTTAAGAATATACAGTAAGACTATAAAAAAGATTCATAACTTCAAATTACATTAACCGTACATTAAGGGAGATGCACAAATCCCAAGAAATAATGATATGTCAGGGTTAGAATCATCTTTTTTCAGGTTTAGTGCTCAATCTCCTATGATCTTGCATAAAATGCTATTGCTGTTCACCTTGCTATTAGGAAGTACAATTGATTTGCTTGCAATATTTATTAGTGCATTAGTCATATACATTAGCACCAAACTGGAAACAAATAATGCTTTACTTCCTCATGTCTGTGGCAAGCCAATGCAAGTAAAAATGTAGGTGCCGATATAAATACAAGTGTGACTCACACTCCTGAAATATCCTTCCTTTACCCAGATTTACCAGAAAGCATTTAAGAGATAAACACTCCAACCATTTCAATCTTCGAGGAGATGGAAGAGTTCACATTATTCAAGATACTGTTTGTTCTTTCAGTTTGGTGTCATTTTGACAAATTATCAATAAGAGGTCACAAAAACAATAAAAATGGAAAGGAACAGTTTGTCTGATGTTAATAAATAGGATAGGCTAAAACCCAAAGCTATCATTTTGCCAAATATGTATTTCAACTCAGGAATATTATGCTAAATTCTACATAAGACTAGATTTTTGGCTTAAAAAAGGAGAAAGAAATGTATTTACAATTAACTAAAGGTAAGCTTGAAGACCCAATGTTATTCATAAGAGTTGGTTTCATCATCACCATACCACCACGGCCAAGGCATCTAGACCTAATTCAAGTCAATTCCAAACTATTAACTTCAATTTCTGGACACTGGCATGTGAAAATTTTCTGTACATAAACTACAACTGGCTGTGATCAAAGGACCTTAAATTTCCTTATTCCTTGGTTGTCATTATTCTGAGGTTTCTCCTGTAGAAATCTTGCTTTTGCAAACAAATTCTATCTCCTGATCCTTCAATAACTTCCCAGGTAGGTAAGCCTACCTCCCAATTCCTCTGGTTTATTGCACATACTGGAACAAAAAGAAAGAAGAGTTGATAATGCCAATGCATGGCATTTGTAAGAAAAATAAAATCCTACTGTGAGTTTATATATTTTATATACAGGAATCCTACCATTTTCATTTTTTTTTTTCATTTTGGTTTAACACTGTAGTTGAATCACACTATTTTTCAAACAGTCCTAAATTCAATTTTACTACATGAGAATTTATGATAATCTGAATGGAGTTTGGGGAACTTTTATACTTGTTCAATTTTATATGACTGATGACACTTACTGGATATGTGCTAGATCTTGATACATTTTTTAAACTTCACAAAACTTTCATAAGAAAGGTATCATTATCCTGTGTGGCATGTTGTATTTCTTAACAATAGCCAGAACCGTATCTCCTATCAGACATGCTGTTTTGCATTGTGACTCTGCCACTCCTTATCAAGTTGTGTCCAGTTTATTCTACATCCCCTTGAATCTGGTCAGGCCTTGAAACTTCTTTAATCTAAGAACACAGTGGGAGTGACCACTTATTGTTGTAGCCCCTAACAACAATTCTGGGCCCTTCAAAACCAATCACATGTAAGTTGTGTGACTTTCCAGATATCACCAAGTTGTGAAAAGCTCCACTTAGAATGAAGGATGAAACACATGAAGAATGAGAGGCCAAGGAACACTAAATTGGTAAGCATGGTCATGAAGAAACCATCAAAACCCAACTGAAAACCAGAACACAGTCCTCAGACACAGCAAACCAGAGGCCACAGTATCCTTGTGTCAGGCCCAAATTCCTCTCTCACAAAACTGCAAGCATACTAAAATGGCTATAGTTTTCTCCTCTAAGTTTTGGGGTCTTTCATCAGGCAGAGATGGAGTGATGCAAATGCACAGTTTGGAAGATGAAGAAAACACAGGCTAAGATAAATTAAGAAATTTGCCAAAGTCCACGTGGATAAGAGGTGGCTGAGCCACGAATTGAACCATATCCTCTTGAATGTATATCCAGAGGTCTTCACCACTATGTAAGGCATGCCCCCAAAATATATCTAGAAAGATTTTTTTTTTCTAAAGAGACTCAAATTGTAAGTAGTACTATAGGAAATGTGTTTGGCTTGCTTAAGAGAAAAATCTCGGTTTATGGGTTATAGCATATGTTTATAACCAAACAGATGCTCCTAATTACAAATTTATTTTATCTACTTATTGAAACAAGTTGACATAACTTCTACGTAGAAACACTTTAATTTAAAGTATATATCTTAAACACATGGAACTGTATAACTTTCTTTCTTTAAGTGTATATTTAGATTTTCATTAATTCACTCTGAATTTCCAGGAGATTTTCAGCAGTAATTCACACAAAATTTACTTAATTCATGCTTTTTTATACATTATTTCTTTTATGCTCAGCTAAGAAAACAAATCAAATAAAAGAGAGGTATTAGTTACCTCTCTTAGTAAAATGAGTTACCTCTCATAGTAATATGATCTTATTTTGAAGCAATCCAGAAGTTAAAGTCACTTGAATTTAAAGATACAGAGAAAGGAGCAGAACCAGATGTATAGAAAGAAAATATAAAAGATACATTGGCAATAACATTTCATAAGTATAGTATGAATAGAATATCTCTTCTACTTGGACAAAAGTAGAAGTGAATACCTTCACAAAAGGTATTCAGATGTCAGTAAAATGAAAGAGGAATAGATTTACGTGGGCAATATTCCACAAGAGGATGATTTTCATGATGACCTTTAGATGACTTTTGCTGACTTTTAAGATCTAGGTAAATTGACAAGAAGACCAAATTCTGTGCGATGGAGAGGACTTGTACTTAAGGCTTTCCTCTCTACAGGTTTGCCTGTTCCATATTGCATCTTCCACGTTTGAAATACAGACCCATGTTCGAATTTCAGAAAACCACTACAACAACTATGACAACAAGACTCCCAACCAAATTTACATCAGTCTTCACTGAGGATTTGAGAAACACAAGGCTGGATCACTTTGCATCGAGAAATTCTTGCTTCTCAGAATTTCCATCTCCTCTGAGACTTTGGATTTTTAGCTCATGGAAAACCCAATTTCACAAAACCTCTCCATTTCGAATCTTTGTTTGCTTGAATCTTTCATCTTTTTTTTGTAGTAGTCATTTTTGTTTTTTAACTTTCCTTTTATCAGCACACCAGTCATGAGCCCTCAACCCACCTTAATTAATAAAAAGTGTTGTTTTGTGCATGCGGTTTGAGCTCCTGCCTCCCTCTACTCCCTAAAACCATGTATTCTACCTCAATTGACCACAAACATATTTTCTGTAAACAAGATAATTCTCCCTCAAAGGAAACTGTGAAAATAATTTGTTTATCATTTGTATCTTGTCTTTGACCACTCTAAAACTTTTTGACAAGTTACTTGTTTTAATTCAGCCTTAGGTTTTATGAAATAAATATTGAATAAAAGCAACCTCAAATGTTAAATAACTCAGTAAAATAAAGAAGATTAAGTCTAATACAATGAAAGAATTTCATAAGCAGCCATTTCCTTTCTGCTTATCTTTGCCATCTTCCTTCATGCTTCCATCTCCCACTATTAAAATCACTCGATGGTGTTGCCTCATCTTTAAGATAAATATTACACAGTAGTGCCAAAGGTTCCTGTTAGTTTCGAATATTTTTTTCTTACTCTCTTATTGCCTATTAGCTTGTACCCCAGTCTGTGGAATGGCCTGGTTTCATACATGTTGTAACCTAATCTCTACATCTCTATGTGAAAAGGCCTGAAAATAAGAAGGTTTTGTTCATTTTATTTATATTCTGTACTCCTAAACACTTGGAAAAATAATAACACCCCAAGACCTATTGTAAGTTACTTTGTTTAATTGACCATGTACAATAATCATGCTATAATGCTTATGAAAACTAGAATTTTATTTTTTTCACAAACAAAAATTATACTTTAAAAAGATATAATAAAATGTGTTTGAAACAGTTAAGGTTAAATGTGGCTGTCTTATTAAGCACAAGATATTTATTAGTTTGATTTTGGGGTCTAGAGAAATTTGTACAGATTATTGTAATTAACACAATTATAATTATAATCAAAATAATTACTATGTTCCCTCTCTATAAATTTAAATGAAGCAATGGAATTTTAAAACCTTTATACTTTGATGAAGTATATTTAGCTTTTTTGTACACCTTACGTCTATATTACTTGACCTATTTTGAAGCAATCCACAAGTTAAAGTCACTTGAATTAAAGATATAGAGAAAGGAGCAGAACCAGATGTATAGAAAGAAAATATAAAAGATATATTGGCAATAACATTTCATAAATATAGTGTGAATAGAATATCTCTTCTACTTGGACTCACAGAAGGTGTTTAGGTGTCAGTAAAATGAAAGAGGAATAAATCTACATGGGCAATATTCCAAAAGAGGATGCTTTTCATGAAGAAACAATAGATAACTATTGTTACCTTCCTTCTAGAAAATAATTTAAGCATTTATTAAATAACTCTTTGAGGTTGAAAAACTTAAGCTTACATTTTAATTAATTCAAGGTTTAGGGAATAATACTTTGCAAGGAGGATCCATTTGGAGGCAATTTTAGTACACTGTTTAAACAACATTGCAAATTAAAATTGATACAGAACCAATACACGTTAAAATTTAAACATGGATTTTTCAGTTCAACAAATATTTATTGAGCCTCTACTTACATATTTGATTAATTGTTTAATGTTAACCTCATGTGTGGTGACACATAAAAATATTGACACCTTGATTAGGCTACTGTAAGTGATGTAGATAGATATTCCTTGTGTGGAACACTTTATCTCCTACAGCACAGGGGATAACTGCACCACACAGTCTGTTTCTTACACATCTCCCTGGCTTCATGAAGTTATGTGGGGCAAGGTATTACTTCTAGCCAATAGGATATGGACAGGAATGACTCGTCTTGCTTGAAGCCAAAGCATGTAAAAGCCAATACATAACACTTCAGATATCTCTTCCCCTGATGATATAACCTAACTACATACTATGTATATGACACATATAATCTATTATATAAAATCTACACACAAACTCAGATACAAAGACACACACACACACAGTCTTAATTAACCTTCTGTGGAAGTAGTTCGTTGATTGAATACAGCCTTTTTTTTTTTAATACTTTAAGTTCTAGTGTACTTGTGCACAACGTGCAGGTTTCTCACATATGCATACATGTGCCATGTTAGTGTGCTGCACCCATTAACTCATCTTTACATTATGTATATCTTGTAATGCTATCCCTCCCCGCTCCTAACACTCCACGACAGGCCCCGGTGTGTGATGTTCCCCACTCTGTGTCCAAGTGCTCTCATTGTTCGATTCCCACCTATGAGTGAGAACATGAGGTGTTTGGTTTTCTGTCCTTGCAATAGTTGGCTCAGAATGATGGTTTCCAGCTTCATCCATGTCTCTACAAAGGACATGAACTCATCCTTTTTTATGTCTGCATAGTCTTCCATGGCGTATATGTGCCACATTTTCTTAATCCAATCTATCATTGATGGACACTTGAGTTAGTTCCAAGTCTTTGCTATTGTGAATAGTGTGAACAGTGTCACAATAAACATAAGTGTGCATGTGTCTTCATAGCAGCATGATTTATAATCCTTTGGGTATATACACAGTAATGGGATGGCTGGGTCAAATGGCATTTCTTATTCTAGATCCTTGAGGAATTGCCACGCTGTCTTCCACAATGGTTGAACTAGTTTACAGTCCCACCAACAGTGTAAAAGTGTTCCTGTTTCTCCACATCCTCTCCAGCACCTGTTGTTTCCTGACTTTTTAATGATCACCATTCTAACTGGTGTGAGATGGTATCTCATTGTGGTTTTGATTTGCATTTCTCTGATGGCCAGTGATGATGAGCATTTTTTCATGTGTCTGTTGGCTGCATAAATGTCTTCTTTTAAGAAGTGTTTGTTCATATCCTTCGCCCACTTTCAGATGGAGTTGTTTGATTTTTTCTTGGAAATTTGTTTAAGTTCTTTGTAGATTCTGTATATTACCCCTTGGTCAGATGGGTAGATTGTAAAAATTTTCTCCCATTCTGTAGGTTGCCTCTTCACCCTGATGGTAGTTTCTTTTGCCATGCAGAAGCTCTTTAGTTTAATTAGATCTCATTTATCAGTTTTGGCTTTTGTTGTCATTGCTTTTGGTGTTTTAGACATGAAGTCCTTGCCCGTGTCTATGGTCTGAATGGTATTGCCTAGGTTTTCTTCTAGGGTTTTTATGTTTTTAGGTCTAACATTTAAGTCTTTAATCCAACTTGAATTAATTTTTGTATAGGTGTAAGGAAGGGATCCAGTTTCAGCTTTCTACATATGGCTAGCCAGTTTTCCCAGCACCATTTATTAAATAGGGAATCCTTTCCCTATTTCTTGTTTTTGTCAGGTTTGTCAAAGATCAGATTGTTGTAGATGTGTGGTATTATTTCTGAGGGCTCTGTTCTGTTCTTTTGGTCTATATGTCTGCTTTGGTAACAGTACCATGCTGTTTTGGTTACTGTAGCCATGTAGTATAGTTTGAAGTCAGGTAGTGTGATGCCTTCAGCTTGTTCTTTTGGCTTAGGATTGTCTTGGCAGTGCGGGCTCATTTTGGTGCCATATGAACTTTAAAGTAGTTTTTTTTCCCAATTCTGTGAAGAAAGTCATTGGTAGCTTGATGGGGATGGCATTGAATCTATAAATTACCTCGGGCGGTAAGGCCATTTTCATGATATTGATTCTTCCTATCCATGAGCATGGAATGTTCTTCCATTTGTTTTTGTCCTCTTTTATTTCATTGAGCAGTGGGTTGTAATTCTCCTTGAAGAGGTCCTTCACATCCCTTGTAAGTTGGATTCCTAGGTATTTTATTCTCTTTGAAGCAATTGTGAATGGGAGTTCACTCATGATTTGGTTCTCTGTTTGTCTGTTACTGATGTATAAGAATGCTTGTGATTTTTGCACGTTGATTTTGTATCCTGAGACTTTGCTGAAGTTGCTTATCAGCTTAAGGAGATTTTGGGCTGAGACGATGGGTTTTTCTAAATATACAATCATGTCATCTGCAAACAGGGACAATTTGACTTCCTCTTTTCCTAATTGAATACCCTTTATTTCTTTCTCCTGCCTGATTGCCCTGGCCAGAACTTCCAACACTATGTTGAATAGGAGTGGCGAGAGAGAACATCCCTGTCTTGTGCCAGTTTTCAAAGGGAATGCTTCCAGTTTTTGCCCATTCAGTATGATATTGGCTGTGGGTTTGTCATAAATAGCTCTTATTATTTGGAGATACATCCCATCAGTACCTAGTTTATTGAGAGTTTTTATCATTAAGGGCTGTTGAATTTTGTCGAAGGTCTTTTCTGCATCTATTGAGATAACCATGTGGTTTTTGTCTTTCGTTCTGTTTATATGATGGATTGCATTTATTGATTTGCGTATATTGAAGCAGTCTTGCATCCCAGGGATGAAGCCCACTTGATTGTGCTGTATAAGCTTTTGATGTGCTGCTGGATTCAGTTTACCAGTATTTTATTTGGGATTTTTGCATTGATGTTCCTCTGGGATATTGGTCTACAATTCACTTTTTTTGTTGTGTCTCTGCTAGGCTTTGGTATCAGGATGATGCTGCCTCATGAAATGAGTTAGGGAGGATTCCCTCTTTTTTTTTGATTGGAATAGTTTCAGAAGGAATGGTACCAGCTCCTCCTTTTACCTCTGGTAGAATTCAGCTGTGAATCCATCTGGTCCTGGACTTTTTTTGGTTGGTAGGTAATCATTTTTTATTGCATCTATTTGATTCTTCTCTCTTTTCTTCTTCATTAGTATTGCTAGTTGCCTATCAATTTTGTTGATCTTTTCAAAAAACAGCTTCTGGGTTCATTGATTTTTTGAGGGGTTTCTGTGTCTCTATCTCCTTCAGTTCTGCTCTGATCTTAGTTATTTCCTGCCTTCTGCTAGGTTTTGAATGTGTTTGCTCTTGCTTCTCTAGTTCCTTTAATTGTGATGTTAGGGTGTCAATTTTAGATCTTTCCTGCTTTCTCTTGTGGGCATTTGGTGCTATAAATTTCCTTCTACACACTGCTTTAAATGTGTCCCAGAGATTCAGGTATGCTGTGTCTTTGTTCTTATTGGTTTCAAAGAGCATCTTTATTTCTGCCTTCATTTCGTTATGTACCCAGTAGTCGTTTAGGAGCTGGTTGTACAGTTTCCATGTAGTTGAGCAGTTTTGAGTGAGTTTCTTAAATGCTGAGTTCTAGTTTGATTGCACTGTGGTCTGAGAGATAGTTTGTTATAATTCCTGTTCTTTTACATTTGCTGAGGAGTGCTTTACTTCCAACTATGTGGTCAATTTTGGAATAAGTGCAATGTGGTGCAGAGAAGAATGTATATTCTGTTGATTTGGGGTGGAGAGTTCTGTAGATGTCTATTAGGTCTGCTTGGTGCAGAGCTGAATTCAATTCCTGGATATCCTTGTTTACTTTCTGTCTCATTGATCTGTCTAATGTTGACATTGGGGTGTTAAAGTCTCCCATTATTATTGTGTGGGAGTCTAAGTCTCTTTGTAGGTCTCTAAGAACTTGCTTTATGAATCTGGGTGCTCCTCTATCGGGTGCATAAGTATTTAGGATAGTTAGCTCTTCTTGTCGAATTGATCCCTTTACCATTATGTAATGGCCTTCTTTCTCTCTTTTGATCTTTGTTGGTTTAAAGTCTATTGTTTCTAGGATTGTAACCCCTGCTTTTTGTTTGTTTGTTTGTTTTCCATTTGC
Source organism: Pan paniscus (assembly GCF_029289425.2). NCBI lineage: Eukaryota > Metazoa > Chordata > Mammalia > Primates > Hominidae > Pan > Pan paniscus. Next base: position 70,082,307 of record NC_073252.2, on the reverse strand, counting down.
TTGGTAGATCTTCCTGCATCCCTTTATTTTGAGCCTATGTGAGTCTCTGCACTTGAGATGGGTCTCCTGAATACAGCACACTAATGAGTCTTCACTCTTTATCCAATTTGCCAGTCTTTTGCTTTTAATGGGAACATTTAGCCCATTTACATTTAAGGTCAATATTGTTATGTGTGAAGTTGATCCTGTCATTATGATGTTAGCTGGTAATTTTGACCATTAGTTGATGCAGTTTCTTCCTAGCATCGATGGTCTTTACAATTTTTCATATTTTTGCAGTGGCTGGTACTGGTCGTTCCTTTCCATGTTTAGTGCTTCCTTCAGGAGCTCTTGTAAGGTAGGCCTACTGGTGACAAAATCTCTCAGCATTTGCTTGTCTGTAAAGGATTTTATTTCTCCTTCACTTATGAAGCTTAGTTTGGCTGGATATGAAATTCTGGGTTGAAAATTCAAAAACCAAACACTGCATGTTCTCCCTCATAGGTGAGAATTGAACAATGAGAACACAGGGACACAGGAAGGGGAACATCACACACCAGGGACTGTTGTGGGGTGGGGGGAGGTGGGAGGGATAGCATTAGGAGATATACCTAATGCTAAATGACGAGTTAATGGGTGCAGCACACCGACATGGCACATGTATAAATATGTAACAAACCTGCACATTGTGCACATGTACCCTAAAACTTAAAGTATAATAATAATAAAATTTTAAAAAAATTGTTAGTTCCAGTAGAAAAATTTAAAAAAAAAGAAAAAGAAAATTCTTTTCTTTAAGAATGTTGAATATTGGCCCCCACTCTCTTCTGGCTTATAGAGTTTCTGCCAAAAGATCAGCTGTTAGTCTGATGGGCTTCCCTATGTGGGTAACCCTATGTTTCTCTCTGGCTGCCCTTAATATTTTTTCCTTCATTTCAACTTTAGTGAATCAGACAATTATATGTCTTGGAGTTGCTCTCCTTAAGGAGTATCTTTGTGGTGTTCTCTGTATTTCCTGAATTTGAATGTTGACCTGCCTTGCTAGGTTGGGGAAGTTCTCCTGGATAATATCCTGAAGAGTGTTTTCCAACTTGGTTCCATTCTCCTCATCACTTTCAGGTACGCAAATCAGACTCAGATTTGGTCTTTTCACATAGTCCCACATTTCTCGGAGGCTTTGTTCACTTCTTTTTACCCTTTTTTCTCTAAACTTCTCTTCTCGCTTCATTTCATTCATTTGATCTTCAATCACTGCTACCCTTTCTTTCACTTGATTGAATCTGCTACTGAAGCTTCTGCATGCATCACGTAGTTCTTGGGCCATGGTTTTCAGCTCCATCAGGTCATTTAACATCTGTTCTATGCTGTTTATTCTAGTTAGCCATTCGTCTAATCTTTCTTCAAGGTTTTTAGCTTCTCTGCAATGGGTTCGAACATCCTCCTTTAGCCAGGAGAAGTTTGTTATTATTGATCATCTGAAGCCTTCTTCTGTCAACTTGTCAAAGTCATTCTCCGTCCAGCTTTGTTCCATTGCTGGCGAGGAGCTGCATTCCTTTGGAGTAGAAGAGGCACTCTGATTTTTAGAATTTTCAGCTTTTCTGCTCTGGTTTCTCCCCATCTTTGTGGTTTTATCTACCTTTGGTCTTTGATGATGGTGACATACAGATGGGGTTTTGGTGTGAATGTCCTTTCTGTTTGTTAGTTTTCCTTCTAACAGGACCCTCAGCTGCAGGTCTTTTGGAGTTTGCTAGAGGTCCACTCCAGACCCCGTTTGCCTGGGTATCACGAGCGGAGGCTGCAGAACAGCAATTATTGCAGAACGGCAAATGTTGCTGCCTGATCATTCCTCTGGAAGCTTTGTCTCAGAGGGGCACCTGGCTGTATGAGGTGTCAGTCGGCTCCTACTGGGAGGTGTCTCCCAGTTAGGCTACTCGGGGTTCAGGGACCTACTTGAGGAGGCAGTCTGTCCATTCTCCGATCTCAAACTCCATGCTGGGAGAACCATTACTCTCTTCAAAGCTGTCAGATAGGGATATTTAAGTCTGCAGAAGTTTCTGCTGCCTTTTGTTCAGCTATGCCCTGCCCCCAGAGGTGGAGTCTACAGAGGCAGGCAGGCCTCCTTCAGCTGCAGTGGGCTCCACCCAGTTCGCACTTCTTGGGGGCTTTGTTTACCTACTCAAGCCTCAGCAATGGTGGATCCCCTTCCCCCAGCCTTGCTGTTGCCTTGCTGTTCCATCTTAGACTGCTGTGCTAGCACTGAGCAAGGCTCCGTGGGCGTGGGACCCTCTGAGCCAGGCACGGGATACAATCTCCTGGTGTGCTCTTTGCTAAGACCATTGGAAAAGCGCAGTATTAGGGTGGGAGTACCCGATTTTCCAGGTACCGTCTGTCACGGTTTCCCTTGGCTAGGAAAGGGAATTCCCCAACTCCTTGCACTTCCCGGGTGAGGCAATGCCCCTCCCTGCTTCAGCTCACACTCCATGGACTGCACCCACCGTCTGACAAGCCCCAGTGAGATGAACCCAGTACCTCAGTTGTAAATGCTGAAATCGCCCATCTTCTGCGTCACTCACACTGGAAGCTGTAGACTGGAGCTGTTCCTATTTGGCCATCTTGTAACTGCTGCAAATACAGGGTTTTAAACCCAGAAAGCTACAGATCATTTCTAAGGATAATGAACCTAAAAAACCAACCAAATGTCCCTTAAATAAATTTTTAAAGTTTAGTTTTTACTTATATTTTATATGGTTCCTAAACATATTCAATACACTTGGTCATACATTTTCTGCCCCCAATTTTTTCAGGATCCTTCATTTGGCCTTTTTCTTATTTATTGATATTGATTATTCTTTTCTTGAGACACATTTCTTTATATCTCATTTAACCCCTATATTAAACCCACATGTTAATGGTGATGAAATCTGGATTTCTATTCTCAGGTTTCCTTGAGCACAACTGCCACACATCCAACTCATTCTTGAATAAATTTTACTTGCATGCTACCTGGAATCTCAAATGTGGTGTGATCAAACCTGCTTTTATCTCACCTATTCCCTAACTTCATTCTGCTTCTCGTTCTATATTCCTAATATTAGTCAATTTCTCTGCTACCAACTTGACCCCTCATTCCAGGAACCATACCTGCTTTCTCCTGCCACATGCATAGTACACATAGTTCATACTGTTAATACTAGTGTATGTATTTCCCACTCCATTCCTACTGCCGATTTTAGTTCACACCAACTTTGTTTACATAGATTATTGCATCAATGTCCAAACTGGTTTTGCTGTTTCTACTATCATGTCCCTCCAAACTTTTCTCAATACTGCTGCTAAATTGACCATTTTTTAATAAAAAGACTTATATCAATATCCTGTTTAGTGGTTTTAAATGCCTTCCCGTTCTTATCAAAATAAAATACAAATTATTTAACACGATAGACTTCATAAGGACTCTGTACAATTGTCCAACTTTCTTTTTTTTTTTTAATTATACTTTAAGTTTTAGGGTACATGTGCACATTGTGCAGGTTAGTTACATATGTATACATGTGCCATGCTGGTGCGCTGCACCCACTAACTCGTCATCTAGCATTAGGTATATCTCCCGATGCTATCCCTCCCCCCTCCCCCCACCCCACAACAGTCCCCAGAGTGTGATAGTCCCCTTCCTGTGTCCATGTGATCTCATTGTTCAATTCCCACCTATGAGTGAGAATATGCGGTGTTTGGTTTTTTGTTCTTGCGATAGTTTACTGAGAATGATGATTTCCAATTTCATCCATGTCCCTACAAAGGACAATTGTCCAACTTTCTTTAGAACTTTTTTAAAAATTTCGTACCAAAATATCACAATTATCAATTTTTCAAAAACAAATTAACAGAAAAACAAAAGTCATGCTCTCATTTCTTCATAATTTAATAGAAACTGCTTTCTTGACACCTCTAATTGAAATATCATACCAGAATTACTATTATTTTTTTTAATGAGAGCTCTTTCCTACTGCAAGATTGACATTCCAACAGGAAAGATCTCTTGTTATAGAAAACCAAATGCATATACTGTGATGTATCAGATGAAGGTCATTCTTGTCTTTGGAAGCATAAATATGCAGATATTTTGTTGAATGAAAACAGCTTTTGTAGACCACATGACCTTCACCTTACTTTTTTCATTCTCCACCCTGAAGTCTCTGTCAGCCATAAAAATAGGCACAGAAACAGATGCTAAAATAAATAAAATGGATTTTTAAATGTAAATAAAAATGTAATCAATGATAATAAAAGTAGTTATTGCACATATCTCAAATATACAAATATCCCAGATTGTTCTCCTTCATTCTAGTTCTGCCCTTATAATAAGGAAGAAACAAAACAAAACAAAACAAAAACCTTTGTCCTACGCTCTGCTCTTTTGAAGGCCTCAAATATTAAAAAGATTAAAATGTATACACACACATGCAGCCACCTCTGACACTTAGGATGTGGCATTTACCATGGGAACAATGTAACCCTCTAAACCTGAATGCTACCCTTAAGAATAATACTAGTCCAGTCACAGATAAGTGGTTCTCCTGGCCCACTCCAATTTTATATATAAAATTAGATATAAAAGGTGACTGAATGCCTTGAAGTGTTATGGGTTTTATAGCTGCCAATTTAAGACATTAATACTGCTCTCAGTGGGCAAGATAGCGTTGAGAGTTTGACATCTTTAGGTAAGAAAAAAGACAAAATAATTAACTAGTCATATCTGTCCTTTTAAGTAGCATAAATGCAATCAGTTCTTGCTTTATGAAGTATTACTTCCTAATGGTACCAGTGTCCATATTTCTCTTGTTTTTCTATTTCAACTTGTGGTCCTGCAACTGCTATTACATTCATAATATTGAGCAATTCAAATTACTCGTAATTGTTAGAAAGATAGTGTGATGGTTAATACTAGGTATCAAGTTGACTGCATTGAGGGATACCTAAATGGTTGATGAGCATTGCTTCTGAGTGTGTCTGTAAGGTTGTTGCCAGAGGAAATTGACATTTGACTCAGTGGACTAGGAGAGGAAGGCTCACTCTCCATGAAGGTGAGTACCATCCAATTGCCTAAAAGCACAGCTACAACAAAGAAGGCAGAAGAGGAGGGATAAGTAGTTTGCTTGCTGAGTCAGCTTACTCTCTCTTCCTGTGCCGTGCCAGATGCTTGGCTTCCTCTCCTCCTGCCTTTATACATTAGACTCTAGGATCTTCAGCCTTTGGACTCTTTTGGGACTTTGGATATTGGGACCAGCCACTTTCCAGGGGCTATCCAACCCTCACCTCAGACTGAGAGCTGCACTGTCAGTTTCCCTGGTTTTGAGATTTTTCAGACTTGGACTGAGCCATGCTACTGGCTTCTCTCTTTCTCCAGCTTGCTCACAGCTTATCCTTGGACTTTCTTTGGTAGTCATGTGAGCCACTTGTCCCAATAAACTCCATTTTATATGTATATATACCCTATTGGTTCTGTCCTTCTGGAAACCCTGACTAATACAGATAGATTGCAGATAGATCAATGAATGACAGGCATTGTTTGATTCCAACTTCTTACATTGACCACTAGATATAGATTAAACTCCAGAATTGTAAATTGATTTATTGTTATAAATCAATTTAATTAAATTTTCAAAAAAATTAATTTCAGTTTTATTTAAATAATATTTAAGGATTTATTTCTCATAGTTATATATCATATCATTAAATATATAATATAATCATATATAATATAATTATTGTATGTTATTAAGAAACATTTATTATAATTTTTTTAATTAAACAATTTTAAACATTTAGAAAAACAGTTTTAAAACAATATGTTAAAATAATTTTGATGTTTAAACTTTATGTATTTAATGTTGTTTGATAAAATATACTCACTTTTATGCTTCTATTAAAATATTGTTCACAAATTGTCATTATTTTTGGTAGAACACAAATTATGTGAGGTTTTGTTATAACAACATAATTGGTAATTTTGCTGACATAATAGAAATACAAATACATTGTATTTAATAAATTTATAGATTACAAATTATTCTTTACTCTTCACTCAACAATAGAACTTCCAGTGATGTGCAGTAATAGTTAAGGCATCTAGTATTTTTCTGACTTTTAGCTACCTAAAAACATAGCTGTACACATAGCTTTTTTATTTTATCATATAAAGGTGTATTTGTCAATGTAGAAAGATAGAATGCATTTTTCTTAGCAGCTTGTTGTTTGATACACTTAACGTATTTAGAAGCATGGTATGTGAGCCTCTGGTGCCTTCTTGACTGGGCCTGGGATGGCAGGGGCAAGCCTCCTTCATGCCTGCCTCTCTCTCTTTCCAAACATGGCCGCTGTTCACCACCAGGCCCTTTCTGGATTATGACAATACCATGCCAATTTCTCCTCCCACTTTCCTCCTCGCCTGTGATTTTAAATTTTTGGTGTCAACTTGAGCAGGTTGAGATACACAGGTAGCTGGTAAAGCATTATTTCTGGGCCTATCTGTGAGAGTGGTTCTAGAAGAGATTAGTAATGCAATCAATAGACTGAATACAAAAAATCTGCCCTCCCAAATGTGGGCAGGGATCATCCAAACACTTAACCCTCCAGATAGAACAGAAAGGCAGAGGAAGGGCAAGTTGTCTCTCTTCCTGATCTGTGACATTCATCTTCTGCTAACCTCAGACCTCAGATGTTCAGAATTGTGGGCCTTCATTCTCAGACTGAGAGTCACACCAGAGGCTCCCTGGGTTCTCAGGCCTGCAGACTCAGACTTGAGCTACACCACAAGCCTCCCTGGTTCTCCAGCTTGCAGACAGCATATTATCGTGGGACTTTTCAGCCTGCATAATTTAATGAGCCAATTACCATGACAAACTCCTATCTTATATCTGTAGATCTTACTGGTTCTGTTTCTCTAGAAAACCCTAACATATTGCCTTACCTTCAACTTCTTGTCCATATAATAGCTTGTCCATATAATAATCTTATCATGTTATTATCCTGCTTGAAATACTTCATTTGTAATCATATATATTTTATATATGTTATATATATTTCATATATATATAATATATATGAAATATATATAATATAAAAATAAAGTGGATGCTGAGGTAAACTCTTCAGTTTTTTAGTATAGGGCAAAATACTTGTTCTGCCAGCTGCCAGGATCACATCTGAGTCTCTAGCAACTTAAGAAATCAACTTGCCCAAGACAATCTTTCCCAAAACCAATGACTGTTCAAGGTGGTGGTGCAAAGTCTCTTATCCCTTGCCACAATTTGGTGCACCTATAAGTTTTCCAGAGCTCCTCCAGGGATCAGGTAAAGCCTCTATTGGAATTGCATGGCAGTTCAACTTCTCTCTATGCTCAATTGTGCTTTCTTCACTCTCCTGCAGATGTTAGCAAGAACTTTCCCCAGAAAATTTCCTACATGACATTGTCTGTGTCGGGGTCTGTTTCTCAGGGAACTGGACTAAAACAACAGACCTCTATGTTCACAGGCTACTTTTCCAACTTTATCTCCATGCTGCACTCCCCCTCAACCACAGTACCTAGCAACATCAGCCTTGTGAATATTAAAATCTCTAGGGACTTGACAACTGGTATTTTTTCTTTCAAAACAGTCTTTCTCTTTTCTTCATAAGAATAAAAAATTCTCAACTTTTGCAACTCATCGTGTGTTCAGAGAGCCTTCTTTTCCTTCTTACACTTGCTTAAAATCCCAGGATAGCAGGGTTCATACATTTCCTTTTTTACATCATCTCTCTGTAATGCTATTTGTCTGCTTTCTCATTTGAATTGTATATGTGTATAAATAAATTAACACATATGTATTAAATGTTTTTCATGGGCCCAGCATGCTAGCAAGACTAAGCATAAAGAACAAATCTGGAGGCATCACATTACCTGATTTCAAACTATTCTATGAGGCCATAGTCAACAACACAGCATGGTACTTGTATAAAACTAGGCACATAGATCAATGGAACAGTATAGAGAACCCAGAAATAAACCCAAATACTTACACCCAACTGATCTTTCACAAAGAAAACACAAACATAAAGTGTGGAAAGGATACCCTTTTCAACAAATTGTGCTGGGATAATTGGCTAGCCACATGTAGGAGAATGAAACTGGATCCTCATCTCTCACCTTATACAAAATTCAACTCAAAATGGATTAAGGATATAAATTTAAGACATGAAACCACAAAAATTCTAGAAGATAACATTGGAAAAACCCTTCTAGACATTGGCTTATGTAAGGATTTCATGACCAAGAACCCAAAAGAAAATGCAATACAAACAAGGATAAATTACTGGGACTTAATTAAACTAAAGAGATTTGCACGGCACAAGGAACAGTTAGCAGAGTAAACAGACAACCCTCAAAGTGGGAAAAAAATCTTCACAATCAATACATATGACAAAGGACTAATATCCAGAATCTACAAAGAACTCAAACAAATCAGTAAGAAAAAAAATAATCCCATCAAAAAGTGGGCTAAGGACATGAATAGACAATTCTCATAAGAAGATATACAAATGGCAAACAAACATATGAAAAAATGCTTAACACCACTAATGATCAGGGAAATGCAAATCAAAGCCACAATGCAATACCACCTTACTCCTGAAAGAATGACCATAATAATAAAAAAAAAATAGTATATGTTTGTGTGGATGTGGTGAACAGGGAACACTTCTACTCTGCTGGTGGGAATGTAAACTAGTACAACCAGGATGGAAAACAGTGTGGAGATTTCTTAAAGAAATAAAAGTAGAACTACCATTTGATCCAACAATCCTACTACTTGGTATCTACGCAGAAGAAAAGAAGTCATTATACCAAAAAGATACTTGCACACATATATTTATAGCAGCACAATTTGCAATTGCAAAAACGTGGAACCAACCCAAATGCCCATCAATCAACGAGTGGATAAAGAAACTCTGATATATATATATACTTGTCTCATATATATATATATAAATATATACACACACACACTCATCATATATATATTTACACTCATACATATATACACTCATCATATATATATACACTCATATATACACAGTCATCATATATGTACACACACACACTCATCGCGTGTGTGTGTATATATATATATATATGATGGAATACTACTCAACCATAAAAGGAATGAATTAATGCCATTTGCAGTAACCTGGATGAGATTGGAGACTATTACTCTAAGTGAAGTAACTCAGGAATGGAAAAACAAACATGAGTTTGTTCTCACTCATAAGTGGGAGCTAAGCTATGACGACGCAAAGGCATAAGAATGACACAGTGGACTTTGGGGATTCAGGGGGAAAGGGTGGGAAGAGGGTAGGGATAAAAAACCACAAATAGGGTGCAGTGTATACTGCTACAGTGATGGGTGCACCAAAATTTCACAAATCACCACTAAATAACTTACTCATGTAACCAAACACCACCTGTTCCCCAATAACTTATGGAACTAAAAAAAAAATGTTTTTTATTAAACAGCATGTATTATGCAACAGATACTTTTGTGAGTAAGAAGGAAGCAAAAAAATTTTATATATTATACTTTTCGGAAGACTTGTAATGACTGACAAATTGATAATTTATTCAAGTACTATTTTAACAAATAAAAATTTATATTAAATAATAAAAAGTAAGAAATATGTGCATTAACACAAAATATTTTTATTTACTGAGCAAACATTCAAAATAATATAAGAAGTATAATCATTTTGTTGCATGTTCACTATAATTCTTAGTTGTATCTACCTCTAATGCCGTGTCATCAATACCATATTATTTCTCTGAAGGGTACATTTTTCAATAGACCCCATATAATTACCTGCAATATTATTCAAAGTTAAATTTTATGGTTACTAAATTTGATATTATAGATACCATTCATTGATTCTTCTCTGTTGACACAAATAGTATTAACTGATAAATACTCTTTTCAGATGCTGAGGTACTTGGTAAACTCAGAGCATATTCTGTGAAATCAAAAATAGACATATTTCTAATATTTTTATATTTAAATGCATAAATAACTCCATCCGATTGTCTATTTTCATAGATAACTCAAAGTACTTTCTGGCTCCCATTCAAAATATCTTTCTTCAATAGGCACTTTTGTAAGACAAATCTCATAAAACCATTTTCTCTATGACTGTTTATATTTTGCTCACTTTAGGTGCAGCAAGTAACAGGCCCTCTCATTTTTATTCAATTCCACCATAGAATGTAAATGTATCCATTTAGAAACATGAGCTCCATCAATATATTTTCACTAGATGTTGACATATTTCAAATTTCAATTTTTTAATCTCAAATTAAACCCTATATAACTTTGGAACTCATTATTTTATTTGTTTAGCTCCTCTCCTTTTGCAGAGATATATTACAATATCTGCCTGTTTAAAAAATTGTTTGTCAATAATTGCATTTCCCTAAAAATATCAGAGGTTGAATTGTCCTTGCACAACAATTGCTGAACACTGGGATTAAATATTTCCAAATATTTTTGAGCAAAATGCAACCAATATTCAGAGGATTAATTTACAAAAATTTAATACCACTGTTGAACACTTAAATTGATTTGTAAAGTAGTTCTTCAAAGTTTCAAGCATTTGTACCAACACCTAATGGATAACAACAGCAAAAAGTTTTGGACTACCATGAAATTATTTATTTTTTATAGTCAACATCTAGCTCCTGAAGACCAGACTGTTAAAGCCTGAGACACTAAGCATATGTTCACATTCACATTGACAGTGACCATTCTTGTTTTACTTTATTTTTTTAAAATAACTTTTATTTTGAGGAAGTAAATCAATGCAGGAAATTCACCTATACATTTCACCTCTTCCTTTAATATTAACAGTCTATTATACATAACTATTGTATAATGATCAAAACGAGGAAATGGGTTTGGAGCAATGCCATAAACTAAATAACAATCCTTATGAAGATATCATCCCTTTTTCTCCTAATGTCCTTTGTCTGTTTAAGAATCTAATCCAGTAATACACATTATATTTGGTTGTAGTGTTTCCCGATGAAATCTGTGATATTTGCAATACTTTCCCAGTCTTTCTGGTCTTTCATAATCTTTAAATTTTTGAAGAGGACTAGGGAGGAAGTATTTTGAATTTGTCTGGCATATTCCAATTAGATTAAATTTTGGTACTTTTAACAAGAATAAAACAAAAGTGATGTATGTCCTTCTTGGTGCATTTTAGGTGATACATGACCTTCGTATGCCTATTACAGGCAAAGCTAAACCTGATAAAATTTTGAAGGTGTTTTCTGCCAGATTTCTCCAATATAAAGTTGCTATTATTTCTTTCATAATTAAAACATACATCTTGGGGATGCATTGAGATTATACAGATATCCTATTTTCTGATCTCTCCCACTGATTTTAACACCCGTGAGTAGAGTTTGCCTGAAATAATTACTTATATGGCATTTGCTTATTAGTAATTTTATTTTTGCCTCATTTCTTCAATGTTTATTGAATATTTGTATAATAGAGAACAGCTTCTTCTCTCCTATATTTATTATTCAATTATTATTTTTTATGTGATTATGAGCTGATCAATATTTATTTTATTCTATGGGTTGTAATTCAATACCACAGTTATTTATTTTGTTACTTAAATTGTTTCAGCTTTGGCCTTCAGAAGTTTCTTCAGGTTGTCTTCTTTGTCCTTGTGACATAATCCCATTTTTAAAAACACTTCTATGTTTGTGGCACCACAAGATAGTTCTATTTTACCTTGCATTTTCCCTACAAAAGTTCTATAATCAACTATTTGTCTAATGAGCCCCATTTCTTTCTATTGAAAACTTTATTTAGAAACCAGGATCTAGGCACTAGATTTGCTTACTGTTACAGGAGTATCATTGGTCCTGGGTCCATTCAGAAGATTAAGCTTAGAAATATATAGATAGTGTCTTTGTGTTCATGCCTATTAAATAACATATGTACCAGATAGATTAGATAGATAGTTAAATAGATAGATAAATTAATATCCAGACAAAGACACATAAGATTTCATGCTGATATTATGGATTCTAATTCAATATCACAGGTATTATTTTAGTATCCCCTCCTTCGTTACTTACAACTTCTTTCTCTAATAGTGAGAAACATTTCTTATTATTTCTTTCTTATTTATTTCATTTTACTATTTTATTTTATTAGAGATGTGGTCTCACCCTGTTGCCTAGGCTGGAGTGCATTGATGCGATCTCAGCTCACTGCAACCTCCATCTCCCAGGCTCACGTGATTGTCCCACCTCAGCCTCCAGAGTAGCTGGGACTGCAGGTGCATGCCACCAAACTCGACTAATTTTTTTTATTTTTGTAGAGACAAGGTTTTGCCACATTTCTTACTATCTACAATACTTTTACATGTTTGTTCAAGCAGTATACACATAAAAAAGTTTCAGACTTGTAATTTCATACTGAGCAGAAGACAAATTTACTAACTAGAGTATGTAATATACTTTATGAAGTGTATTACTAAATCAATTTACGGAGAATATGAATTATTAAACATATATGCTACTAAGACTTTTTAATAAGCCATGTACCAGAACTTCAAAAGAAAGAGTAGTTTATAAGCTGATATGAAAATTAAGCAGCTTGATGAGATTTCAGATATAAACATATCTGCAAGGTGTTATTTAAAAGATGGCTAGTACCTAGTAAATAACTCTTCAAAGAATACAAACAGGTCATCACTTGCCTGTGGTATCAAGTTGAAAGCTATCATTAATATTAAATTTAATATAAATGTAAAAAACACAGAAAAATCACATAGAAAATGCATACCATTTAGTTTAGTCATATTTGTTCTAAATTATATTTTAATTTATTCAATTTATGAGAAATGTAATAGCACTGGATTGTAATAATACTCCTAAATGATAATAATAGTTTGTAATAACTGGCAAATCACTATTACTTCTCTTTTACTAACTTCTCGTTATACTAACATTAATCAGGGTGAATTATTTGGATATTACCAATGGGGGTGTAAGACACAATACTACCAATATGAGGAGCAAATCATTTCCCCTGCAGTTCAGTGTCTTGTAAATATCTCCTATTTTTTTAAAGAATTGCTATTCATAACATGAACATGCAACAAGGAAAGAAATTACATTAATTCAATTGTTTATGAGATTATTAAAAATGTATCGCATGCCTAGAATAATGAAATTGAGCTATTAAAAACAATGTCAATTCATCCTTCACCCATCAAGTTTGTCTTCTCTGCCAAAGCACTCTGCCATTTGTTTTTAACAATGTATCTATTTTCATTTTTGTCTAAATTTGCAATGTGAAATTAAACACAAGCTATAACGTCTTTGGAATTATATTTTATATGGTGTGTATTGTGGGGCGAACTATATTTTCCCAAAATTCACATTTCGAAGCTCTAATCCCAGTACTTCAGAATGTGAATGTGCTACGGTTTGAATAGGTCCCTTCTCAAATTCAGGTGTTGCCAATGTGATAGCATTAAGAGGTGGAATTTTTAAGAGGTGATTAGGCCAGAAGGACTCCTCCCTTGTGAATGCCTTTATACAAAGCCTTGACAGAAGGAGTTAATTGCTTTTGCCTTTCCACATTCTATAATGAGAGGACACAGCATTCTTCCCCATCAGAGATGTGGAATCAAGATACTGTCTTGGAAGCAGAGAACAGTCTTCACCAGACAACCAAATCTACTGGAACCTTGATCTTGGACCTGCCAGTCTTCAGATCTGTGAGAAAACACAGTTCTGTTCTTCATAAACTCCCATCTCAGGCATTTGTAGTAGCAGCACAAGTGGACTAAGATAGACTGTATTGTAGAAGGGCCTTTCAAAATGTGATTAACTTAAAAGAAGGCCTTACATGTGGACCCTGATCCAATCAAGCTGGTGGTTTCATAAGATGAAGATATTTGACCCACAAGGAACCATCAGGTATGTGCCCTGACAAAGGAAAGATTCTGTGAGGACACAGTGAGAAGCCTGCCTGCCAAGGAGAGAGGCCTCAGAACAAACCAAACACATTGCCACCTTAATCTTAGATTTTTCAGCCTCCAGAACTGTGAGAAATAAATTTCTGTTGCTTCAGCTGCTAAATATTTGGTACTTGGTTATGACAAATCTAGCCAACTAATACAGAGTGTTTACTCATATGTGAAATAAATTTCTTAATGTTGTTTATATTACACATTGAAAAAAACTCCTGTTCCATTTGAAGAGATTGTTTTGAAATACAAAGACCAACATATAATACTAATCTATGAATTACAGGGTTAAAATGAATCTTTCAATCTTTGTATATTTAATTTACTTTATTCTGAAAGAAAATTGTGTCTAAATACAAATTCAGGAATAGTGATCAGTTAAGACGTATTTACTAAACTGTTCTTTAAAACAAGCTAGGAAACCAAACATACTTCTTCAGAAAGAGCTAAAAATTCAGAGTCTGATTTTTCAGAGTTTAACTTCAATGATAAAATGGTTTTAGGACTTTTAGTTGTTGACTGTGAGGCCCATTTAATTTACAAATGTTATGATAGAAATCCATATATTAAAAACCTGTCCCCTAAAACTGAAAAGCTAACTTTCCTAGTATACTACTTTGATGCTAGGAATTTACATGACTTTAGTTCAGGTACAAAATCAGTTACATAAGTTAGACAACTGGGAGAGATAACTGATTTGTCCATGTCTAATAATGAAATGCTATGACAAGGCTAAGTTAGATTATTTGAGTCCAAAATAGAATCCAGAAGTAGATAAGCAATTCCTCTCCATTGGCTGACAAACATGGTGATAACATCACCAAATTATTATCCCACTTAATAGGGATATTGAAAAGAGGTAGAAGTATTTTTAAATAATTTGAATAGTTACAGAATTATATAAGTATCTCATGAAAATTTGAGCTGTTCATTAAAAATATTATATTATTATTTTCTATTTGCATGACCTTTGTATAACCACACATGATTGGCATATAGGTAAGTATGTGGAAAAAGACATTGTATAGTATATTGAGATAGGAAATGGCATTCCTTTTCTGTATATCTTCCAAATTCTAAAACATTCACAATAAAAGAAACTACGTGTTTGTGACTGTATACAACTCATTGAAAAGAAGAAAACAAACTGAAGTTCAAAAAGTCATTAAATTGTCCTTAGAAAGATAATCTTTGGAAGATAACAGGGATATAATTGATATTAATAGCTACTATTTATTCAACATGTATTTATGCTGAGCATTAAGATGAGCAAATATCTCATTTATTTGCACCAGAACCCTTTGAAATAGATAATATCTATTTAAAATGTATAACATTGTTACGTTTTTCTGCCCTTTTACAGCAAGTCACACAGTTGAGTATAAGTGAAATTAAGTAATTACTGCAGATTCACACAATTAGTAAATAGTGGAGCTAGAATTATAGTCCTGGTCTATCAGATTACAAGGCTAAAGCTTTTACACGATATTGAGTGTATGAGATATTCTACCAAACTCTTCCATCCTTACACGCCCCCTGCTCAAAAATTCCATTTTTATAACTTTAGATTTTATAAATAAGGTAAATGATTCTATTGTATTTTTCAGAACATTAATTTGAATATATAAAAATAAATAAAGATGTGAAAACCAGTGATTGAAAGGCAAACAAGAGTTAAAATACTTTGCTTTCGTTAGGTGTATCAATCAACCATAACTAACCTAAAGTTCCTATTTCCTATGTGTCTAGAGTGAACACTGGATAATACATTGCTTTGGAGAGCTGAGTCTCTTTCTAGAGGCAATGCTGCTCTTTCAGTGGTACTGATATAGAAGAGGGAGCTCTGTATGATGGAGTGGAGGTAGGGGTATCCAGTAACCTGTCACACATAAATTGTAACAGAGTAAAATTATATGAATGTCTGGAAGAGATAAACAGTTTAAAAATATTCTATTGCACTAAAATAACTCAGAATATTATGAAACCAAAAATTATTTGGAAGTTGATTTTAGATAAAGTATGTATGAACTTCCAGTTTATTAAAATAGATCTATAGTTTTTCTACCGTATTCTATTTTGGTGAATATAGGTGCTTTTATTATTCTTGAGACTAGTCAGCTTCTAAGATAATCTTGAGTGCTTTTAGATGTGACATCTATAAATGACATGCATTCCTTTCTCTAAGTGAATAAAACATATTATTTAGTGCTGAATTTAAAGTAATAGATTAATTCAAAATATTCTTGTAGTTCTGTTCCTTGTTTATATTTTAGTGGCTATTGTTCTTTAATTCCCTACAAAGTTGCTGGTTGGCAAAGAATTAAGAAAGTTGTGATTATAATACTATATTATTATATAGTATTATAAAATCTATTTAAAATGTATAATATTGTTATGTTATATTGCCCTTTTAAAACAAAATTTCTATAATCTTTTTAGTATTATAATCAAAACTTAATTGTGATAATACTAACAAGATTATAAAAATTTTATTTTAAAAGGGCAAGATAATATTCATGTAGCAGACTGTTTCTGACCTATGGTAGTTGTTGCATAAGCCTCTTCTTAAAATCTCAGTTTTCTGTAATTGATTTAAACAGAAAATTTTGAAACGTCTATTTTCATGACAGTTTTCTTTCTTTATTTTCTGTCCTTCCTCTTGTTTTAAATTCACAGATTTAATAAGGTACAAAGGATATTGCATGCTTTCAAGCTCACCTAATGCCTGTAATCTTCATCACTCCTTCATGCCACAGTGAATTAAGTAGATAAACATGTCAGGAGAAATTAAGATGGATGATAAGCTCATTGGCATTATCTTGAAGACAGGAGTCATCACCACCCTCTCCACAGGTATTTGGCTAAAATACTCTTCCCTCACATTGTCAAGCAGCACCTTGAAGAAATATCACACACATTGTTAAGGAAGAGGAAATCAAAAATAATAACTCATAGTTTATATATTACATACATAATAGGATCTTGATGTAAATTAAGAAGACTGAATAAAACATGCAGAATAATTAATGTTTATTTATAGACATTAATTCAACTGATTTCCTAATAATTTCCTAATGGAATAGATAAGAATTGCTTTAGGTATTTTATTCAAAAGGTTGGAGAGAAAAGAAAAGATAATTTGTTTGCTCAAAATGTAAAATCAAAGATAACAGCAATATATTATAATCATTCTTTTTCTTAAGTTTCAACTTTTATTTTTGATGCAGGGGTGCATGTGCACCTTTATTATATGGGAACCTTGTGCAATGCTGATGTTTAGAGTATGTATCCCGTCACCCCATTAGTGAGTACAGTACCCGATGGGTAGTTTTTAAAAACCGTTCCTGCCTCCCTCCACCTTCTAATAGTCCACAGTATCTATTTATGTTCCCATATTTATGTCCATGTGTGTTCAATGCTTAGCTCCCACATATAAATGAGAACATGCAGTGTTTTGGCTTTCTGTTCCAGCATTAAATTTTTTTAGTATTATGACCTCCAGCTTCATCCATGTTGCTGCAAAGGACATGATTTGGGTTTTTTTAATGGCTGCATAGTATTCCATGCTGTATATGTACCACATTTTCTTTATCCAGTCTACTATTGATAAGTACCAGGGTTGATTCCTTAACTTTGGTATTGTAAATAGCACAACAATGAACACAAGAGTGCATGTGTCTTTTTGGTAGAATGATTCATTTTTGGGGGGATATATACTCAGTAATGGGATTAATGGATTGAATGGTATCTCTATTTAAAGTTCTTTAAGAAATCTCCAGACTGCTTTCCACAGTGGCTGAACTAAATTACATTCCCATCAACAATGTATAAGTGTTCCATTTACTCAACAGCCTCAAATTTTTACATTTTAATAATAACCATTCTGACTGGTTTGGTATAGTATTTCATTGTGGTTTTGATTTGAATTTCCCTGAGTTTAATCATTTTTCACATGAAATCCACACCAGATAGACATGGTGAGCCATTTAATTTGGACTATAATTTTTGATGACAAAACAAGTTACATTCATCATGAAAACCTGCATGCTAAAATGGGTCTTATGTAATTTTAATGACCAATTCCAGCCAGGCACTTCACTAGAAAACACATACACATACACACAGCTGAAGGTTTTCAAATTTTCTTTCATCCTTCTCTCCCTCCCTCCATCCCTCCCTTCCTCCTTCTTTTCCTTCCTTCCTTCCTTCCATCCATCAATCATCTGTCAATTTATTCATCCATCCATCTACCTTCCTATCCAGTCATCCATCTATCTATCTACCTAACAATTTTAGTAACATTGTATTCATCATTCCTACTTGTCCTCTTCACATCAACACACATCTACCATTAACAAGTGCTTAGTATACATATGGTAGTCAAGAAATGCTTAATTGAAGTGAACTGAACTAGCACACACAAATGCCACAAAAACTGGCAGCAGAGAAAGTACTGACAGACAGAATAGCCTCTCTTCTCCTCACTGTTTAGCACTCTTTCTCTCTATATATATATATATTATGTATACACACACACATAGAATGTGTATATACACACATACACATATATATGCATATATACTCTCTATATATCTATGTGTGTATATATATGGATTATATATATCTATATATACACATTATATATTATATTGAGACTATAAATAAAATATGTGTGTATATATACACACATAAATATATGTATATATACACTTTTTTTATACTTATATATAGTCTCATATATAATACATATCACACATAGAAACATCAAGTAAACTTCCTGGAGCTGCTTGCTTTTCCACTTCCTCTTCAATAGACTACTGTTAACTCATAATTTATTCCACATAAGCAGTGCATGTCACCTATTGTTTTGTATTGCTATCATAAATATTTCAATTTAATTCATCAAATGTTTGCATCTTAGGTTTCCATTTAAATGGTGGATTTCACCATTTATGAATTGTTCCATGAATACTATGTCTTAGGAGAATACTTTGCACATGAAAAAAAAACACAAATATTTATTGGTGAATTGACACCATTCACAAAGAATGAAACTGCTTAGTGTGTGTGATTATGTTCATTCTATCCCCCCATTCCTAACTGTGACACTATGAAGATAGATAGTATAGAATAAAGAACCACCACAAAAGAACTTTTAGTCAGTTAGTTGCTGTAAGAAAATGGAGTATATTGGCCTTATTTTATGTGGCTTACATCATAGAATTTGATATGTATTGAAACCCCTTGATGTAAAATTTACTTTTAAAATATTTATTAGCTAATCTTAGAGGAGTGATTGGATCTTTTTGTTTTTTATATGAAAATTCTTCACCATGGCAGTGTTTTGAAAATATAGCCATAATTTTCTGAAGAAATATGCTGCAGTCATGCCCTATGAAAACACATAAAAATGCTTGTCCAAACCTATTGCTTAGCAGTAACATGTTTTTAGTTTAGAACAAAAAATCCATTATTTTTTATTGTAAAGTAAATATTTTCCAACATTTTTCATGTTACAAAGAAAGATTTATAACTGTCAGCCATAGAATTTTGTAATTAATGTAAATGTGATTTTTTTTTTACCATAAACTTCCATAGGACTGGGAAATAAAATCATTGGAATCAATAAAATACTGTATCTGCAATTGAAGAAACACTTATTCCTAGGCTGTTTATAGAGAACCTTTTTTAATTTTGGCCTTAGCACAACCTACAATTACTTTTTATAGTTTGTTACAGGTCTTATAATATCTCTGAATATCCTGCTTCTTTTTAGTAGAATAAAAAAGAGCCAATTAATTTCATAGATCGGGGCATGTAGCATGATGAACAAATTATAGAATTTGTAGTCAGAAGACAGGTTCAAGTCACAATTATGCCCTTTATTGACTTCATAACATAATTTTTTGAGTGTCAATGACTTTAACTACAAAATTGAAATAATAATGACAGTAGTAGTAATGATACAAACATATGCATAATGCTTATGAAAAGACTTTAAAACCACAAACCACTTTCAAATATTAGTATAATAGCTTAAGTGGAAAGATAGTGAACACATTTATTAGGCAAATTTTCTGCCAGGTATTGTTCAGGATGCTTTAAGTGCGTTAAATAACTTTATATTTTTATTATACTTCACATTTTATAAATGATAGAACATTTCAAT
The DNA here is from genome assembly GCF_029289425.2 of Pan paniscus. Taxonomy (NCBI): domain Eukaryota; kingdom Metazoa; phylum Chordata; class Mammalia; order Primates; family Hominidae; genus Pan; species Pan paniscus. The sequence goes on along the minus strand of NC_073252.2, from coordinate 70,062,083 downwards.
AACTTGTTCAAAGTCACAAATCCAATTAGAACTCATGCTTATAGATTTGATCTAGAGCTTATGCATTGAACACATATTATGACACTTTAAAATGCAGCTGGTCAATGATACTGAAATTACTTAGAAACAAGGAAGACCATCATAATACTCCTATCATGATTCAATGGCCAAGGTTTCTATCCTGTCAAAAGTGACTCTGTAAACCTGAGAAAAGGAAATATTGTGAAAACCTAAATAAAACTTATTTCACTGATGTTGACAAACTTGTTGGTGCTCAGAGAATAACAGCATTGCTAATAATCTTTAACAATGAGACAAGTAATTTATGGTACTTTTAAAATTTCTTTTCTTGAGAAGCTAGATGTGGTAAGGACAAAGACCTCTGTAAAATAGAATAACAACTTATAAATTTTGTTATAAAGAAACATTTTGAGCACTAGAGATTTTATTTCTTTCATAGTATCTTCCATGAATTTTAATTTATTACAATTCTGAAATCATATTTCATACTTCTCTTGAAATGCCAGTTATTTAAAAGATATCTAATGTCACTAATGATTAGTAGCATATATAGTTTTAATTTTATTTTCATACTATTTTATCCTGATTCACTCAGTCAACCATTTCACTATATATTGTGGGATATTTTACATATCGAGTAGAATTATAATTGATAATGAAGCAAATATCTTTCTGCAAAACTTGAATCTTCATATCTTATATTGCTTCATGGATAAATTCTTAGGAGAGTATTAAGAGGAATAAATACTTTTTAAAAATTAACTATACTGAGGTATAATTTACAAAAATACAAATATAGACATTTTAAATGCGTCCAGTATACTGACTTTTGACTCCCATGTTATCATCACTCTATTCAATGTTTAGACAATTTCTGTCTCTTCTAAATTTTACTTGAGTTACTTCCAACACCTCTTTACCCCACATTACCAGGAAGATACTACTCAGCTCCTTGTCATTGTACATCATGTTTTGCCAGTTGTAGGCCTTCATATCTACAAAACAATACAAGGTATACTCTTTGCATGCATATTCATTTGCACACCAAAATGATTTTGAGATATTTTTGTATCAATAGTATATTCAATTTGTTTGCTGATTATTAGCTCATTGTATAAATATTCCATTTGTTTATTTATTCAACTTTGGTAGAAAAATTTTCCCCTAGGGGTTGGCTATTATCAATAAAATTTCTGAGAATATTTATATAAAAGTCTTTTTTGTAGATGTATGGTTTTACTTCTTTTGGGTAAATGCATAGGAGTATAATGTCTTGGTTACATGTTAATTGTGTGTTATACTTTACAAAATGTTGTCAACTGTTTTCTAAAGTAGTTACGGCATTCTGTACTCCACCAGTTCAGTTCACTCCACAATTTTAGCAACATTTAGTTATTAGTCATTTAAATTTAACTCTAGTGTGTGTGCAGTGGTATTTATTTTTGTTTTATTTACATTTTTTACAGATAGCTTATAATGTTGAATACTGGTTAAATAATAATTTCGAACGTCTTTTACATGTACTTATTAACCACTCATATATCTTATTTTATAAAATACCTGTTAAAATACTTAGCAATAAATTATTTTCACTTTATTTTGTCTCAAAATGCATTTTTAACTTCATTTTATGAAGCTACAGATATTATCTATTTTCAGCTCTTTAAATGTGTTTTTTCATGGTCTTCTGACCTTCATCTTTTCTCTGAAGAAGTTGGCTGTTTTTCTTATTTTTTTAAATTATATACATTATATCCTTTTACTATGGGTACATTTAAGGTTGTCTCTTTATCAGTGCTTTCCCTGAATTTATTATCCTACCCATTGTTGTTACAGTTTTTGTGTTTATCCTGTTTGAAGTTTGCTATTTATCTGGATTTACGGGTTTATAATTTGCATCTTTTTTTTAGAAAATCAGTTATTTTATCATATATGTACTATTGTACCCCCATCTCTTTATGAGGCCTCTATTAAGGAAATAGTTTAATCCCCAAATATTTTGAGTCTCTGCTTCATTTTTAGTTTTTACAACCTCTGTTCTTGCAACTGTATAATTTGTGTTGCTGTTTTCTCTGGTTATTAATGTTTTAATGAAGAGCTTAATATGCTACAAAGACTATCAGAAAAGTATTTACTTCTGATGGAAAAATGTTATCTTTTTCATTTTCAGTTCTATTTGTTTTGTTTGATAATTTTAATTTTACTTACTATGTTTATGTTTTTCTTAAAGTACTTGAACAGGTTTACAATGACCCTTTAAGGATGTCTATTAATTTTGTCATCTCCTTTATTCCATCTGAAATTTTTCCTTGATATGGTTCACCTGCTTGTTTATTCATAAGTCTAATGAATTAGCTCAATGCTTCCTATTGTGATATCATGTTGAATATGAGTAGACTTTCTTGGATTGCTTTTTTTTTTTCTTTTTTTTTTTTAGATGGAGTCTCACTCTGTCGCGCAGGCTGGAGTGCAGGGGCACGATATTGGCTCACTGCAGCCTTTGCCTCCTGGGTTCAAGAGATTCTCCTGCCTCAGCCTGCTGAGTAGCTGGGATTACAGGTGTGCCACCACCATGCCTGGCTAATTTTTTTTTTTCGTATTTTTAGTAGAGACAGGGTTTTAGTAGAGACAACGTTGATCAGGCTGATCTTGAGCCCCTGACCTCATGATCTGCCTGCCTCGGCCTTGCAAAGTGCTGGGATTACAGGCGTGACCCATGACATCTAGCTGTTGGATTTCTTTAATGAATGTTGGCTTTTGTTTTGGCTGGTGGATTACTTTGATTATTTCAAGGCTTGTTTTTATGCTTTTAAAAATATGGGTCAAAATTACCTTTAACTGTAAGGCTAATTTAACTATAATGGTATGATATGTGGTTTCTACATACCAACACGGGTTTGTAGGTCATACCTACCTACCATCATACCATCGTAGCTTTGGCAAACCATCATAGTTTTGGATTACTTTGTGAGTAAAATGTTGTTGTTGTTGTTGTTTTTCTATCTGGCTCCTCAAAAATCATGCCAACTGGCCATGTATGAACCTCTATTTGGAATTTGAAGACATTCTGCCAGAGGTATTAAACCCCTAGTTGAAATTTAAAAAACAACAATATATTTTCTGTGTATTTCTTTCTTCTTTGGCAGTCTATTTTGCAAGTTCTAACTGCCTTCATTTCCTCAAACTCTCATCAAGAACCATCGTAATCTGTTTGGTTTGACTTTCCTTGAGATACAGTTATGAAAATAGCATTAATCAGTATAACTAGAATAACCAATACAGAGAAGTGCTTAAAGGAGCTGATGGAGCTGAAAACCAAGGCTCGAGAACTACGTGAAGAATGCAGAAGCCTCAGGAGCCGATGCAATCAACTGGAAGAAAGGGTATAAGTAATGGAAGATGACATGAATGAAATGAAGCGAGAAGGGAAGTTTAGAGAAAAAAGAATAAAAAGAAATGAGCAAAGCCTCCAAGAAATATGGGACTATGTGAAAAGACCAAATCTATGTCTGATTGGTGTACCTGAAGGTGATGGGGAGAATGGAACCAAGTTGGTAAACACTCTGCGGAATATTATTCAGGAGAACTTCCCCAATCTAGCAAGGCAGGACAACATTCAGATTCAGAAAATACAGAGGACACCACAAAGATATTCCTCGAGAAGAGCAACTCCAAGACACATAATTGTCAGATTCACCAAAGTTGAAATGAAGGAAAAAATGTTAAGGGCAGCCAGAGAGAAAGGTCGGGTTACCCTCAAAGGGAAGCCCATCAGACTAACAGCAGATCTCTCGGCAGAAACCCTACAAGCCAGAAGAGAGTGGGGGCCAATATTCAACATTCTTAAAGAAAAGAATTTTCAACCCAGAATTTCATATCCAGCCAAACTAAGCTTCATAAGTGAAGGAGAAATAAAATACTTTACAGACAAGCAAATGCTGAGAGAATTTGTCAGCACCAGGGCTGCCCTAAAAGAGCTCCTGAAGGAAGCGCTAAACATGGAAAGGAACAACCAGTACCAGCCACTGCAAAATCATGCCAAAATGTAAAGACCATCGAGACTAGGAAGAAACTGCATCAACTAATGAGCAAAATCACCAGCTAACATCATAATGACAGGATCAAATTCACACATAACAATATTAACTTTAAATGTAAATGGACTAAATTCTCCAATTAAAAGACACAGACTGGCAAATTGGATAAAGAGTCAAGACCCATCAGTGTGCTGTATTCAGGAAACCCATCTCACGTGCAGAGACACACATAGGCTCAAAATAAAAGGATGGAGGAAGATCTACCAAGCAAATGGAAAATGAAAAAAGGCAGGGGTTGCAATCCTAGTCTCTGATAAAACAGACTTTAAACCAACAAAGATCAAAAGAGACAAAGAAGGCCATTACATAATGGTAAAGGGATCAATTAAACAAGAAGAGCTAACTATCCTAAATATATATGCACCCAATACAGGAGCACCCAGATTCATAAAGCAAGTCCTGAGTGACTTACAAAGAGACTTAGACTCCCACACATTAATAATGGGAGACTTTAACACCCCACTGTCAACATAAGACAGATCAACGAGACAGAAAGTCAACAAGCATACCCAGGAATTGAACTCAGCTCTGCACCAAGTGGACCTAATAGACATCTACAGAACTCTCCACCCAAAATCAACAGAATATACATTTTTTTCAGCACCACACCACACCCATTCCAAAATTGACCACATAGTTGGAAGTAAAGCTCTCTTCAGCAAATGTAAAAGAACAGAAATTATAACAAACTATTTCTCAGACCACAGTGCAATCAAACTAGAACTCAGGATTAAGAATCTCACTCAAAGCCTCTCAACTACATGGAAACTGAACAACCTGCTCCTGAATGACTACTGGGTACAAAACGAAATGAAGGCAGAAATAAACATGTTCTTTGAAACCAATGAGAACAAAGACACAACATACCAGAATCTCTGGGATGCATTCAAAGCAGTGTGTAGAGGGAAATTTATAGTACTAAATGCCCACAAGAGAAAGCAGGAAAGATCCAAAGTTGACACCCTAACATCACAATTAGAAGAACTAGAAAAGCAAGAGCAAACACATTCAAAAGCTAGCGCTAGCAGAAGGCAAGAAATAACTAAAATCAGAGCAGAACTGAAGGAAATAGAGACACAAAAAACCCTTCAAAAAATCAATGAATCCAGGAGCTGGTTTTTTGAAAGGATCAACAAAATTGATAGACCGCTAGCAAGACTAATAAAGAAAAAAAGAGAGAAGAATCAAATAGACACAATAAAAAATGATAAAGGGCATATCACCACCAATCCCACAGAAATACAAACTACCATCAGAGAATACTACAAACACCTCTACGCAAATAAACTAGAAAATCTAGAAGAAATGGATAAATTCCTAGACACATATACTCTCCCAAGACTAAGCCAGGAAGAAGTTGAATCTCTGAATAGACCAATAACAGGAGCTGAAATTGTGGCAATAATCAATAGTTTACCAACCAAAAAGAGTCCAGGACCAGATGGATTCACAGCCGAATTCTACCAGAGGTACAAGGAGGAACTGGTACCATTCCTTCTGAAACTATTCCAATCAATAGAAAAAGAGGGAATCCTCCCTAACTCATTTTATGAGGCCAGCATCATTCTGATACCAAAGCCAGGCAGAGACACAACCAAAAAAGAGAATTTTAGACCAATATCCTTGATGAATATTGATGCAAAAATCCTCAATAAAATACTGGCAAAACGAATCCAGCAGCATATCAAAAAGCTTATCCAGCATGCTCAACTGGGCTTCATCCCTGGGATGCAAGGCTGGTTCAATATATGCAAATCAATAAATGTAATCCAGCATATAAACAGAGCCAAAGACAACAACCACATGATTTTCTCAATAGATGCAGAAAAAGCCTTTGACAAAATTCAACAACCCTTCATGCTAAAAACTCACAATAAATTAGGTATTGATGGGACGTATTTCAAAATATTAAGAGCTATCTATGACAAACCCACAGCCAATATCATGCTGAATGGACAAAAACTGGAAGCATTCCCTTTGAAAATTGGCACAAGACAGGGATGCCCTCTCTCACCACTCCTATTCAACATAGTGTTGGAAGTTCTGGCCAGGGCGATTAGGCAGGAGAAGGAAATAAAGGGTATTCAATTAGGAAAAGAGGAAGTCAAATTGTCCCTGTTTGCAGACGACATGATTGTATATCTAGAAAACCCCATTGTTTCAGCCCCAAATCTCCTTAAGCTGATAAGCAACTTCAGCAAAGTCTCAGGATACAAAATCAATGTACAAAAATCACAAGCATTCTTATACACCAGCAACAGACAAACAGAGAGCCAAATCATGAGTGAACTCCCATTCACAATTGCTTCAAAGAGAATAAAATACCTAGGAATCCAACTTACAAGGGACGTGAAGGACCTCTTCAAGGAGAACTACAAACCACTGCTCAAGGAAATAAAAGAGGATACAAACAAATGGAAGAACATTCCATGCTCATGGGTAGGAAGAATCAATATCGTGAAAATGGCCATACTGCCCAAGGTAATTTACAGATTCAATGCCATCCCCATCAAGCTACCAATGACTTTCTTCACAGAATTGGAGAAAACTACTTTAAAGTTCATATGGAACCAAAAAAAGAGCCCGCATCACCAAGTCAATCCTAAGCCAAAAGAACAAATCTGGAGGCATCACACTATCCGACTTCAAACTATAATACAAAGCTGCAGTAACCAAAACAGCATGGTACTGGTACCAAAACAGAGATATAGATCAATGGAACAGAACAGAGCCCTCAGAAATAACGCCGCATATCTACAACTGTCTGATCTTTGACAAACCTGAGAAAAACAAGCAATGGGGAAAGGATTACCTATTTAATAAATGGTGCTGGGAAAACTGGCTAGCCATATGTAGAAAGCTGAAACTGGATCCCTTCCTTACACCTTATACAAAAATCAATTCAAGATGGATTAAAGATTTAAACATTAGACCTAAAACCATAAAAACCTTAGAAGAAAACCTAGGCATTACCATTCAGGACATAGGCATGGGCAAGGACTTCATGTCCAAAACACCAAAAGCAATGGCAACAAAAGCCAAAATTGACAAATGGGATGTAATTAAACTAAAGAGCTTCTGCACAGCAAAAGAAACTACCATCAGAGTGAACAGGCAACCTACAAAATGGGAGAAAATTTTCGCAACCTACTCATCTGACAAAGGGCTAATATCCAGAATCTACAATGAACTCAAACAAATTTACAAGAAAAAAACAAACTACCCCCATCAAAAAGTGGGCAAAGGACATGAACAGACACTTCTCAAAAGAAGACATTTATGCAGCCAAAAAACACATGGAAAAATGCTCATCATCACTGGCCATCAGAGAAATGCAAATCAAAACCACAATGAGATACCATTTCACACCAGTTAGAATGGCAATCATTAAAAGTCAGGAAACAACAGGTGCTGGAGAGGATGTGGAGAAATAGGAACACTTTTACACTGTTGGTGGGACTGTAAACTAGTTCAACCATTGTGGAAGTCAGTGTGGCGATTCCTCAGGGATCTAGAACTAGAAATACCATTTGACCCAGCCATCCCATTACTGGGTATATACCCAAAGGACTATAAATCATGCTGCTATAAAGACACATGCACACGTACGTTTATTGCGGCATTATTCACAATAGCAAAGACTTGGAACCAACCCAAATGTCCAACAATGATAGACTGGATTAAGAAAATGTGGCACATATACACCATGGAATACTATGCAGCCATAAAAAATGATGAGTTCATGTCCTTTGTAGGGACATGGATGAAATTGGAAATCATCATTCTCAGTAAACTATCGCAAGAACAAAAAACCAAACACCGCATATTCTCACTCATAGGTGGGAATTGAACAATGAGATCACATGGACACAGGAAGGGGAATATCACACTCTGGCGAGTGTTGTGGGGTGGGGGGAGGGGGGAGGGATAGCATTGGGAGATATACCTAAGCTAGATGACGATTTAGTGGGTGCAGTGCACCAGCATGGCACATGTATACATATGTAACTAACCTGCACAATGTGCACATGTACCCTAAAACTTAAAGTATAATTAAAAAAAAAAAGAAAATAGCATTAATCAGAAGGCTAAAGTGGTTGTTGGACTCACTCAGTTGGTTTTCTTTATTGCAGGGATTATTTTCATGTGTTACATGTTAACCAGTATCTGAAAATAGGATTTTTAAATTTTTGTTGAATTTTCTGATTGTTCACAGTCAGATACGTCTGGTGTCAGAGACGCTGTCAGAGGCAGTAGCAGGAATGTAAATACTTTTAAAATAGTTTTTAGAAATGAATGTACAAAAATTTGCAACAGAATTGTATGGCAGAAAAATATACAAATCTCTTGTAATGACACTGCTCATGGATAAACAAATTTAACGTTTTGAGGTTTATAACTTAAGAATATATTTTCATGCACACAGTACTTTAATCTATGTTTGCATGTATAAATGCTATGATACTAAATTGAATAGTATTCCCTCAAAGCCATGGTCATCCAAAATCTGTGAATGTAACCTTATTTGAAATTAGGGTCTTTGCAGATATAATTACCATTAACTTATACTAGATTATTATGGGCACTAATTGCAATGATTGCTGTCCTTATAATTTGGAAACAAAGATACAGACACACACACAGAGAGAAAATATCCACATGTAGACAGAAGAATTGGAGTAGTTAATCTATGAACTAAGGATGCCAAGGAATGCTCCCAACCTCCAGGAACTAGAAGAATCAAGGAATAGAGAATCCTTCATAGTCCTCACATAAGACCAAATGTTTATTTTGAACTCCTGGCCACTGAACTATGAGAAAACATTTTTTTCTTGGTTTAAGTCACACAGTTTATGGTAATTTGTTATAAAGCCTTAGAAAGGTGATACATGTGCAGATGGAGTATGATATGTAAAATATACTGTATACATTATTATTTTCATAAATTAAGTTTTAAAACATTTTTAAAATGAGCATTTAGCAATTGTCTTAAGCATATGCTACTGTATGATATATAATTGTTTCATAATTATTCATTATAGATGTCTATTATCAGTCACCTATTATTAAAAATTTAGATAGATTTCAAATCTTCTCTTAATAATGATGTAGGTAACATGATTAGATAGAAATGCTTTAGGTAATCTCTGATTATTTCTTGAATCTTAACTCCTAGAAAAATATGTTGTATGAAAGGTTTCAGATTCCTTTATATAGATAATTTTCCACAAAAGAAAAGTTACAGCATGAGAATGTTCATATTAGAATATGCTAGATAACATAAAGAATTATTTTAAACTAAACTTTGCTGTCATGACAAATAATTAAATGAAAAGTCATTGTTTCTTTCTTATACATTTATTTGATCACTAATAAAGTTTAACTTTTTTATGTGCTCTTATGCAATTCCTGTTTCTACATATCTGATTTATATAGCTATTTTACTAAAATGTTTTGTATATATTCATTAATTAGCGTTATAATGCTTTTTCTCAACTTCATAGATTATTTGTGTGTCTTTGACATGTTTTGTGTATCTTTGTGTATGTACAAATATATGCACATATGTGTACATACAGAGTTGATAACAGAAACATCAACCAAAATGGAAAATTTTGACAAGAAAAAAAATCTTCTGGCCACATTCAAAATAGTGAAGTCTATATAAGGCTCAGAGTAATTTATCTTTAGATTCATTTTGACTTGGATTACTTTGCAAGTAAAACATTCAAATACTTTACATAGACAAGTTGTGTGTGTATGCACACTGTGTGTGTAGACTGATATGATTAGAATAATTTTATCTTCAAAATTCCCTTTGGAGTTAAATGGACTCAAGAGAACATGGATTACTGATGCATTTACTTTAATTGATAATTAACAAATGAGTTCTGCATAATTTCTTGAGTACATTCACATGAGGATTGGAAGAATCAATATTGTTAAAATGACCATACTGCCCAAAGCAATCTACAGATTCAACATTTTTTCTATAAATCTACCAACATGATTTTTCACAAAATTAGAAAAATAAATCTAAAACTCATATGGAAAAAAAGAGTTTGAATGGTAAAGCAATCCTAAGCAAAAAGAGCAAAGATTGAGGCATCACATTACCCAATTTTAAATTATACTCTAAGACTACAGTAATCAAAACAGCAAGGTATGGTACAAAAAGAGACATATAGACCAATAGAAAAAAGTAGAGAACTCAGAAATAAAGCTGCATACTTACAACTGTCTGATCTGTGACAAATTCGACAAAAACAAGCAATGAGGAAAGGACTGTCTATTCAATAAATTGTTCTGAGATAGATAAGTAGTTAGTTACATTCGGAAGAATGAAATTGGACCCCTATATTTCACTGTGTACAATAATTAACTCAAGATGTATTAAACACTTAAATATAAGACCTCATATTATAAAAATCCTAAATCACCTGCGGGGCTGGGCACGGCGGCTCACACCCATAATCCCAGCACTTTGGGAGGCTGAGGAGGGTGGATCACGAACTCAAGAGGTTGAGACCATCCTGCCCAATATGATGAAACTTCGTCTCTACTAAAAATACAAAAATCAGCTGGGCGTGGTGGTAGTCACCTGTAGTCCCAGCTACCTGAGAGCCTGAGGCAGGAGAATCGCTTGAACCCGGGAGGTGGAGGCTGTAGTGAGCCAAGATCACGCCACTGCATTCCAGCTGGTGACAGAGTGAGATTCCGTCAAAAAAAAAAAAAAAATTCTAAATCATCTGGGAAATACTTAAATGTAAGACCTGTCAGTATAAATATTCTGGAAGAACACCTGGGAAATACTGTTCTGTGCCTTGGCAAAAAAATTGTGGCTAAGTCCTCAAAAGCAATTTTAACAAAAACAAAAATTGACAAGTGGGACATAATTAAACCAAACAGCTTCTGAAAAAAAAAAAACAAACCCTATCAACAGTATAAACACAGAACCTACAGCATAGGAGAAAATATTTGCAAACTATACATCCAAGAAGGATCTATAAGATCTATAATACCCAGAAACTATGAGGAACTTAAACAACTCAAAAGCAAAAATCAAATAACCCAATTTAAAATTGGGCAAAGAACATGAACAGATAGAAAGTATGCTCATCATCGCTTGTCATCAGAGACATGCAAATCAAAATCACAATGAGACCATTTCACACCAGTCAGAATGACTATTATTAAATTGTCAAAAAATAACAGATGCTAGTGAGGCTGCAGAGAAAAGGGAACACTTATACAGTGTTGATGGGAATGTAAATTCGTTCAGCCACATTGGAAAGGAGATGGGAGATTTTTCAAAGATCTTAGAACTATTATTTGACCCAACAATCCCATTACTGAATAAATACCCAAAGGAAAATACATTTTCTACCAAAAGACACATGCACTCATATGTTCATCGTGGCACTATTCACAAGAGCAAAGACATGGAGTCAACCTAGGTACTCATCAACGATAGATTGGATAAAGAAAATGTGGTACATATATACCATAGAATACTAGGCATTCATAACACAGAATGAAATCATGTCCTTTGAAGCAACATGGATACAGCTGAGACCATTATCCTTAAACAAATTAATGTAGGAATGGAAAACAAAATACTTCATGCTCTCATAAGTGAGAGCTAAACATTGGATACATGTGGACATAAATATGAGAACAATAGTCATTGGAGACTACCAGTAGGCAGAGAGAAGGAGGGAGGCAATGGTTGAAAACCTACCTATTGGTTACTATGCTCACTACCCGGGTGGAAGGATCATTTAAACCCCAAACCCCAACTTCACGCAATGTCCCAAGTAACAATCTTGCACAACTAGCCCCTGAATCTAAAAGTTGAAATTATAATAAAAAAACAATTATTCACTACCCAATATTTACTGGTGGCCAAATCAAGTAATGTATTCAATTTCATAATTCCATATTCCTGAAGCAAACATCTATAATATCTATAATCTTATACAAAAATTATGTAGCTCAAAATGGAGAGTGGTTTCAATGATGGCATTTGCTGAATATGCTTTAAATACTCGAAAATGCCAATTTTTAATTTAAAATTTTTGGATTTGATTGCTAAAAAAAGAATACATTCACATGAGATGGTATACATGCTAATGGAATATGTATAAAAATGATGGCAAATCCTTAAGTGTGCCAAGTTTAACTTTGCTGGATGGAAACAAATAAAAATAACAAGTTTTTAGCAACCCAAAAGAGTACCTAAAAATGAACAAAAAATAGATCTCCTAACACAAGTTTAATAACTAACATAATATACAAATGGATGTGTTTGTATGTGACTTATATTAAATGTACATATACTCATAGATATTCATAAAATTAAAATATTTTCAAATAGTGCTTTTAAAGATTTCTATAAATCTGTACCAGACGTTGAGAGTGTCCTCAGTCTAACATGTATAGAACGCTATACGAGTTCATGGTATTTGTTTCTGTCTGTTTCTATTTTTTTATACCTCTAAGTAGTGCAATGTATGTTACTATGCCCATCCTCATGCCATATACATATAAAGTCTGAAGACAATTTAAACAACATAGGACAATTTCAAACTATGGCTACTGAGTTTTTGATCCACAGCATAAAGAAAGATCGAAAATCATAAACTTATAGTTAGTTGGCATATCTGAGTATCTTTTTAAGCACTACCTCAATAATTGAAAATATCACTATACATATCGGCCCAAGTATTATATTTATATTTTATGATGTATTTCATTTAGACTCCACAAAAAATTATATTTCTAAAAACAATGTTATGATTTCTCAGCTTATATTTGTAAAATTATAAAAAGAGAATAGGATGTATGTGAAATTAAGTCTAACATTAATTTAAATTTGTTGGTTATGCATTGTTTCTGCAACAAAACAAATGTATGAGCATTTATAAATTCTGAGAAAGTACATAATATTCATAACTTTAATTGAGACAGTTATTAAAACAGCATCATACATTAAAGTAGTAATATGTGTTGAATGACAAACATCTTGACTTTTAAAATTAGAAATATTAGAATAAATTTTAAACTTCCATTTTATGTGCCACAATTGAGGAAATTTTACTGAATTACTCACTAAATAAAACCCAAGGTTGTAGAGAAGCACATTTTTAAATTTTATAATTTTGTAATAGTTTAGATTGCAGTAAAAATGTAAAGTATGTGTCAACACCTCTATTGAAATATTTATATGAAAAATGAAAATTATTAATATAACTAATATATATTGAACACTTACCATGTTCCAGATTGTGTTCAAAATATTTTATGGATTATGACATTTAACCATCACACTATACTATGAAGTAGTAACATTCATTTTTCCTGTTTCACTAGGCAGCTAATAAATTGGAGACTTGGGATTTAAAGCCAGGTAATCTGATTCCAGAATTTGCACCCTCAACCATTAATATACAGAGAATTATTCATTAAATTCCAGTATTACAGTCTTCAGAGAGAGTACAGATGCAAAGCTCATCTATACTACTTTGATTCCATCTGAGTAAATAGGACTAGTGTTGTTGGGTGTGGGCCAGGTCATGTATGCGTTAGTACAGGGTAGGGAGAGCACCATATAAAATAACACCTCTCATCTTAGTACTGTGTATCATTGCATACCAAAGGCGTAGCACTATACCTCACATATTAAAATGCACTATCTGTTCAAATCATATTTGTGGAGAGCAAAGATCACCTGGTAGCCACCAAACAGACTATCCATAGGCAAAACTCCATATCTGAGGAATTCAGAAGTAATTAGAGGTCCCTTTTACCTAATGTAGCATTTGGTACCAGGCCTCTTTCCCAAAAATTTATAAGTAGCTAGAATGTCTGTACATCTCCAGAATGCATGTGTGTTGGAACTTATTGTGCAACCCTTGCTAATATCAAGGCAGCAAACTGTCTACAAATGTAATCATTTACCCTAACCTACAGGACTAATATGGTCCAAATTACCTTTAAGCTCCCGCTTTAAGATCCTCTGTTGTTGAAGCATTGGCTGCACTCTGCTGCAACATTCTTTCTATGTAATAAAACTATCCTTTCAAATCGGTACTGTTGTTGGTAAATTCTTTTACCACCCACTAGCCAACCACTCTCTGCTGCTGGGGCTTTGACACCTCACCTGGCAATATTCCACAATCTTTAAATTGGTCTTTCCACAGAATATAGAGTTCTCTCTATTTCTTACTTCTTAGTCCCTCGCTTTTTTCTTCGCAGTTAGATTAATTTTTTTCTTTAACAGACTCTTATCTATCTGCTTAAAATACATTGCTTATATATTTTAATAATAGACACCTGACAACATCCTGCCTTTTCTTCCTAATAAGGGCTATAGAATGTAACATTCACTTATATTTATCATGTGCTCTTTATTCATCCTATCCCCTTACCTATCTCTAGACAAGATTAAGTAACATCCTGAATCAAGTTTCTTTTTTTTGAAAAAGCAATAGTTTCTAATTTAAGTAACAAAACAAAAGAGAACATTGATCTATAGATTCTCAAAAACATGCTCTTGCTAGATGGTGTTTTTTTTTTTTTTTTTTTGCCAACAAGTTAAAATACAAATTACTGTGGCAATGAGATATCTTTCCCTAAGCACTAATAAGCCTGAGCACATATTCAAATATTTATTGCCCACACATGTTGCCCACTCTGTGAAATGTATTTCATGCCTTTCTTCCATTTTTGTTGTATTGGATCCTTCTCTACATTACTCTGCAGCATATGGTGAAAAATATCCTGATGTAATTAAACAATTTAGTAAAAGGCCGGCATAGTCAATGGTGAATGGTAAAAAGTTTATATGACGTATAAATTACAGCTCTGTATAGAGTCTGCCTGTTAGCATTGAAAAAATTATTATCCTATTAATATCTTTTGCTTATCTCCCATAAAGTTGGGGAAAGTAAAGTATACAACCTATAGCGGTGTTATGAGTATTAAAGAACACATTTCATCCACGTGCTTAGCATTTAACTGGCACATTGTAAGCAACTAAAATATGTTGGTTATTATTATTATTTACATGTAAATTAGTTGAAGTTATCATTAGATTATTGCCAAACAACTTCTAAGCCATGTAGGTGTATGGTTCTCACATGAACTTAGGAGAAATGTCATAAAGAGGCAAGGCACTAAAATTAGGTAAATGCTGTTGACTCCAGGATGATTCTTTCTCTAGGAATGTGATCACTTTCAGTGGATCTGATTTGAATTTCTAACAGGTTTTTCATTTCAGCTTGCGGACATATAATCACTTGAAGAAAGCCTCTATTCTAGAACATTAAGAGTGAGTGTAAAGTACATCTAAATAGAGGAGGAAAAGACATGAATTCCAATACTCAGCTCTTGGAAACTAAGAGCCATGCCCAAAATATACACTTGATGATGTGCATATTGAAAGAACAAATAAAACAAGTACCAAAGATAAATGGATAACGGGACTTGCTTAGTCTGCAGTATCCAATAAAAGGACGAAGAACTCAGAATGCATAGGCAGTCAAAATGAGGTCTCTGCATGGTTTTTTTTTTTGCATAAATTTCTTTGCAGTAGTCTATTTCCCCATGTGATAAGAAACAATATTCTGAAAACATAAAGACCCTTTGGGTGTATTTTTAGGGGTATCTAGGGCAGGAGAAATATATACTAATTGGGGACTAATCAGTTTGTCAGATGCTTCTTCTCCATGCTGACTTGAAGAGATCAAGGCTAATGAAAGTTCTAGCTTCATTAGCCAATGGTTTTCAAGGTCACCATTCCAGTTAGAAGTGGAAAAGAACATGAAGAAGCACAAAAGAGGTTTTATAAGTCAGGTCTACAATCGATGCACACTGCATCTTTTCTCTGACTAAAATTCCGTCATGTGGCCACAAATAACTAAAGGAGAGCTAGAAAATATCACACAGAAGAAAAGAACAAGAGTATTGATGAGCAACTGATTGTTCCTTATGTTATACATTTTAGAAATAGAAGGTGTGATTTCTTTCAAAATGATTCTCTTCTAATATTTTTAACTCCTCATCTTGTAAGTATTAACGATGAAAGTAACCACAAGAATATATAATTAAAATTTCTAAAGTGGTTATCACTATAAACATATTATTTATTACATTCTGCCTATAAAAAGTTACAAAAATTAAACATAGTGACTGTCAAGAAAACTTTTTGTACTTCAATACTTGTATAGAGAACTGAATGATGAACTGATATGGTAATTGCAAACTGTTCATTATTTAAAAGAGGTCTTTAAGCAGCTGCATACAACATAGTACAGCCTAATTTGAGAAGTTGCCTGGTTTTTAAAAACAGCACTTCTTCATGTCTTTTAAGTGGTTTAACATTTTAGAAATCATGCTGGCCTTTACTTCAAATGATTAAGTTAGATTTAGCATCACTGTTGTCTGGAGTTCACAGTTGAATATCCTGGCATGCAGAAAAATGAAATCATTTTTTTCCAATTCAAAGATCATAAATAACAAATCCCCAAATCCCAGAACAACTGAGTAATTTTAGTTTAGATTGGCATACTCAGTGCTGAAAGGTAATGTGTTTTCACAATTATTAGTGAATAATGAGTGCAAACAGGTATATTCACTTCCACCAAGTATGTGAGGTAGGTAAATCAAAGCTCCACAGCTGATCTATTATTAAAGATACATTGGGAATAAAGAGGAATTATATCAGAATCTTTATAATATTAAAATATTGTAATTAATATGCCACATCTCACTGGCTAGGGTAGATTGAATGTCATTTCTTAAAAGCTATTTTTTTAGATATTTGCAAATATACATACTTATTAACATTCCATTTACTTAATATTAAAATATCTTTTTCATGTCATTTTATGAATGAGAATATAATGTTATCCCTCCCCAAATTATACAGAGTAAGTAGTTCCTTATCTGTTATAAAGAATAAGGATAAATCTCTCAATTCAATTCAAATCAGCCATTGAATTTTGAGATCTTACCTATGTCAGGGTTTAAGGAGAGTATGACAAGTAAAATAGAACATTTATTTTCAAGAACCTGATCAGTAGAACAGGAAGAGAAACATGTAAACTAATAAGCTACAGCATAATATTATATTTATGAGGGCCATGTGTTCTCAAACAAAATTTTAGGCATGTAGGACAATAAAATAATATTTATAATAGTGATATTCTGAAAAATTCAGGAAACATAGTTGTATAAGCTATAATAATTTTTCATATGCCAAGAGATACAAGAGAAATTATATTTTTCTTTTGTGTGAACAAGCTAAACCAGAAAGGGGAATGTAATTTGTACAGATTTTGAAGAATGAAAAAGCATTTTCCAGAGAGACAAGAACTTTATGGGAATAGAGGAAGAGTGTAGAAGAAAATTATTGATGCAAACATGTTGCTTAAACAATGTCTATGTGGAAAAGGTTAGCAAGGAGGTTAAGAGACGGGACTCCAGAGACAGCTTAAAATCCCTCTATCTAAGACTTTGTTTCTGTGTATCTTTAACAAAGTCATTAAAACCCCTCTAAAGGATACTTTCCAAATCTATAAAATTAAGATAATACTAGTAACCACCTTCAGGAGTTGTTGAGGGGATGGGGATACATCAAAACATTAAAAGTGCTAAAAATAGTATCTGAAACATATTAAATGTCAACATATAATTATTATGAAATTATGACATATATATTTGGAAAATAGAAAGCATTAGCACCAGCCAGAGCCTAGATTTAGGTAAATGGCAGAAGGGAATAAAAGGAGAAAGAAGTAACAAGAGAGATAAAAATTGTAGAATATAACCTAGGTTATAAAGTATGTTTTATTCTCTACTAAGGCATTTGGATATTATATTGAATAGAACAAGATTTATATACATATTTGTTAAACATGAAGTGACATATATTTTAGTCAGATAATTCAGGTGGTACTAAATGGCGGTGTATTTCTGAGAGAGAGAAAAAATAAATAATGCTGCCAATAGTAAAGTCAGATAAACTTTTCAATGAATTAGGTAACATGACAAATACAGAAAACCTTTAGGAGAAGAGCAGATCCATGAGAAAATATTTTAAAGCTTGGTTATTGTTTCAGTATGGGAATGGGCAGAGGGGAGTGAGAACTCAAGGGTGAATCTACAAGTGTCTGTTCTGAATTAGTAGGTGCTTAGTGGCCCTGTTAACAGGCTTAGAGAATGAAGCAGGAAGAGAGATTATTAAATCATTTTTAAACATGTCCAATTGTAGTGTCTGCAGGACATTTTGGATAATTTCACAAGAACCTTTCAAAATACAGGCAGGAAGTCCAAAAGGTTTTTTTTTTTTTTTTTTAAATATCACCAACAGTGTGAGGGTAGTAGTTAATTTAATGGATGTGAAAGACAGCAATCCAACAGTATGTACAGAATGACAAGAGAAGAGAGCAGAGTTCTGATGAAAATATTATTATGCTGTTATTATACCTGGAGTTGAAAGGGTTCTAGTTTCCATTTTACCAGTTTTATAATGTTAAGCAAATTAGTCAATACTTTTCTGAGATTAAGTCCACTTACGTAGAAAAATGGTTCTATGAATACCTCACAGGTTTATTATAGGAATGAAACCAGGTAAAGAAGATACGAAATACATTGCAAAATGTAAACTTCCTAATTTCTAGCAAACGTTACATGTTAAAAGTCATTTGTGGTTAGTATGGATTCATCAGATTAGTGATGGTAGGTATGGACAAAGAAAATTAGTTTCTTTTGACATACATTTTTTTCCTGTTGGGAACAGTTTATCTATATAGTACCATAATTTATACACTAGTAATCAGTATAGTATTTAAATATTTATGTTATGAATTGAATTATGTGACCCCAAGAAAGTTAGGTTGAAGTCCTAACCTTCAGCATGTGACCTTATTTGCAAATAGGGCCGTTGCAATTGTAATGAGATAAGTTGAGGTCACGCTGTAGTAGGGAGGGCCCCTAGTCCAATATGAGTTGTGTCTTTATAAGAAGATGGCCAAGGAAGACAGAGAAAGACCCAAAGAGAATGCCATGTGAAGATGGAAAATTGGAGTAATGTACCTATAAGCCAAAGAAGGCTGAAGACTGACAGCAAACCACCAAAAACTAGAAGAGAAAGAATGATTTCCCTACACCTTTCAGAGTGTACATGAGCCTGCTAAGCAGATTTTGATTTTGGACTTTTAACCTTCAGAACTCAAAGATGATCAGTTTATATCATTTTAATTCATTCAACTTGTGGTGCTTTTCATAGTAGCCCTAGGATGCTAATGTAATGAATAAGGCCCTTTTCAGTACATCAACTGTTTTCTTATTCATTCATCATAGGCCTGAAATCATGCAACTGACAAAGATCAACTGAGTCACACAAAGTCACGCAGCAAGTAGAAAATGAGAAATTTGAATCATACTTTATAATTCTCAGCCCAGTGTTCTTTGAAAGAATAACACAAAATGAACTGCAAAATTGGCATTTGTATGCTTGTCTAATAACTTACCCACAGTTTATAGAAACAATTTTCTTCTGAATTCCGAACTATGGTCTTACAATGAGCCTTTTTACTAAAATCAATTTGGCAATTCTAATTACTCATACTCTGGACTTTGATTCTAGAACTAGAGAACAATAAATAAATAAATAAATAAATAAATAAATAAATAAATAAAATTCATGGGTAAACAGAATAATGTTCATGTTTTCTTTCTGTTTACTTTCAAATGCAAAAAGAGAAAATGAATAATTTTAAAGTAGTGCTTTACCTGTTCTAACTTCTCGTGGTGCATGAAATAGTGACTAACACAAATAGAGTTCTCAATGAACTTCAGCTGAATGAGTGAATGCCCTATCCTGTTAACCCTTTACATATACTTATTTTGGATTAGAAGAGGCAAAATAAACTCTCTCTAAATGCTTTGGCAATAGAGCAAATGCAATTCAAGGGAAAAAGAGCAAACACAAGAAGGGATGTATAGTATGTCTATTTTTTAAATGCACATTTTAGACATATAATGTTATATCTCTATTGCTATATATCAATGGGTCCTAGTTATATGGACAACAGGAAAATGAAATGAGTACTACAAGAGGAAATAGAAACATTTTTATGTGGGAGTTTATGTTCTGTGTTTTGTGCTGTTGTCACATCTCTTAATAAACCGAGACAGTTTGTATCCACATTTTACCAGCATGTCATTTAACATAAACAACAACTAAGATATGTCAAGAAAGATGCCTATGTTCTAAAGCTGCTGTTATGAATACACAAGAGACACATAAGGCCCAAACCTCCTTCAGGGTTATAGAGGTGTTCATTCCAACATAACCATTATGGCTGTTGTTCACCAACTAGGGATAATTTATATACACATTTTTGGTTTATATTTAATATTTGAGATTGGAGCATCCATGAAGATTCAATTGAAAGCAGCACTGTATTTCAAGTTGATTTAATATCTCCAATTAGCATATACAGAAAAGGGGGCAGGCCAAAATGACATTTAAAGAAAATTTTTCAGTGGTTCTTTTCCTCCTCCTCAGTAAGTTTGTTTTACTTCATGACCTCAGTATTACAAAAAATAAGTGAGCAGAACATTGACTGCAAGACTTTGTCATGATATTTCCTATGTGAAATAGCTAGGCAGGAAATGTTCATTTCATACACCATTTGAGCCTAGCTGCAGTGATTTCACAAAAGCCAACAGGCTTTGAAAAGTTAATAATAAAGAAAAAAAATTTGTTTTTGTTATTTTGAGAAAATACTTAACTGTTTAAAACTAGAAATCTATGGAGGTTGGCTAGTCATGGGGAAGTGCAAAATTTATTTTATTTTTTTTGGCAGTGCTTATCTATATATTACATTGAGAAGAAAAAAGTACTGAAAGAATAATAACAGAATGTATATTTTATCAAGAATAAAAACATGAAGTATATGTAATATGTAACAATACAGACACTATTCATAAATAACATATTTCATATAGCCTATTTATATTCATATAATGCAATGGCCATGTATTGCTTTTAAGTAAACACATGAACTTTGCTATCAGGTTTAATTTACTTACTTAATATTTATAATTACTTACTACCTATAGTCATATAATGCACTGGCCATGTACTGTTTTTAAGTAAATATATGAACTTTGCTGTCAAGTTTTAATATATTTATCTAATTACTTATCCTAAAGTACATTTATTAGTATGTTCTTTCAACAATAGAAATTATTTGAAATATAAAAAATAGCTGTAATTTGTAAGGTTATTTTATATTATTGATAATATCCTTGGAGATTATTTCTATATCACACTGAAAAAAGTTTTCATTGTTGTGATTTTGTTACAGGATCTTTGGAGTGTCATTTTTCTGGCTGGAAACATCTATGGCTAGTGGTTCCTTTGCCCAAGTTCTTTTCCTATGTCCAGGAAGAATGAGGTAGGCAGACAAGTGGAGGGTGAGCAAAACAAAGAATAGCTTACTGAGTGTTAGAACAGCTCAGAGAAGACCTGCAGTGGGTAGCTCCTCTTTGTAGACAGGTCATCCCATCGAGTGTTCAGCCCTGGAGGAGGTCCTGGAGAGGGTAGCTCCTCTCTGCAGCTGGTAGTTCTGATATCTCTGCATGTCTCTGAAGCTCTCAGCAGAGAGGGTAGCTCCTCTGTGCAACTGATCATCCCTACATCTGCTCAGTTCTGGCTGAGCCTGGGGCTTTTATGGGCCTCAGAGGAAAGTAAATGCACATCTACTGATCCATGGGCAGACCGCAAAAGGCACCACAAGTTCCCACTTTAGTCTGTGGGTCTGGCAGCCAGAACCCCAGTCATCAGGACCTCCCTGGCCTGAAGATGGGGCCTCAATGGGGACTCACCACCTTCTGCCCAGGAATCTGTCTTCCTCCTGCCTCTGTTTATAGTGCCTGGGATCAGCCCTGACTTTACCCTAGGATAGGAGTGGGTGCTGACAGTAGGAAGGAGCCAGGCAGTGCAAGCTGGCACTTTGGAGGCTCTGAGGGCAAGGAGACCTTCCTGGGCTCCCAAGGGTTCAGGAATGCCTGCATCTGCAGCCACCATTTGGACAGCTGCAGCTGTGCCCAGGAATGCAGGACTCCTGCTGGCTCCAGGCCTCCCAAGAGCAAACAGGGGCTCCAATCCACAGTCACCATTTGGGTGGCTGCAGCCCTGTCCAGGAGGGTGGGGATCCGGCCTACTCTGTGGAGTGGGAGGCCTGGGTCTACAGCAGTGGTTTGGGCAGCTGCTGCGGCAACCATGGAGCTCCCAAGGCACCTGTGAAGCTCCCGCCCCAACTGGGAAGGGGTGTGGCTCCCACCAGCTACATGGAACACGCAGCCTCAACTACCTCCAGCTTGAAGGCAGAGGCAGGCTATCTAGAGCAGCCACTGCCATCAATTTTTTTAAAAGTAGGAGGTCATAGGTACATTAAGTAAGAACCCACTTTTGATATGTTAACTTTGACTTCAGTACTAAAACTGTCTATGATGTACTTCCAGTTTGCCTCCTAAATGGATGTCCTAAAAGTGAGCTGTTCCTATGACTTAGTCAACAATAATCATTTTTGTCTAAAATCTTGCTAAAGCCTCCTAATTTCTCTGCCTCCATTCCCCCCTCCCCCTTTCCTGATTTTCCTCTGGCTCCAAGTTTTTCAGAGAGATTATTCTCTAAGGAAAAAAACCTCTTCCACAAGTCAGAATTTCTCTTAGCATCAGGTTTCCTATAAAATGAGTAATGAATATACACCTCCTTATTTGTTCTGCTCCTTCATAGCCAAGCTGTTCATTTTCATCTATTGCCATTTACCTTTATTACACCTTAAATTACACTTAACAAACATTTAGGCTTTCTAAACACATTCATAAAAGTCCTCAACACTCTCTCTTTATTTTTTTTTTGTTTGTTTTTGGTGTGTGTGTGTGTTTTGATATAGAGTCTCCCTCTGTCGCCCAGGCTTGAGTGCAGTGGCATGATCTTGGCTCACTGCAACCTCCGCCTGCTGAGTTCAAGCTATTCTCATCCCTCAGCCTCCCCAAGTAGCTGGGACTACAGGCATCTGCTACCAAGTGCAGCTATATTTTTTTTGTATTTTTAGTAGAGATGAGGTTTCACCATGTTAGCCAGGCTGTTCTCAAACTCTTGACATTGGGAGATCCACCTGCTTCAGCCCCTTAAAGTGCTGAGATTACAGGCATGAGCCACAGCTCCCAGCCCACAATTTATTTTTTTAATTCAATTCTATACACATGATTTCTGTCATATTTAGAATTATATTCTTACATCCCTTCTCCCAAAGCTCCTACTTATTATTTGAGACCTAGTTTGAATGCAAGGTCCTCTATTAATATTTTAAAATTTTCCAACAGAAAGGCATTTCTCTTTCTTCTTATTAATAATATTTTACATCTACATCTAAATTACCCCTGATTATACAATGCATTATTTTGCTTTATGTAGTTTTGTTCCTAATAGTGGCACTACCCTTTACACTTTCTATCAACACACAGCAACTAAGATGGAACCTGTGAAAGCAATATTCTCCCTTATCTCACTGAACGACTTCCTTCTAGATTTAAAGAACTCTCAAAAATCTATCTATATTTTATCTTTCTCATGGTATTTTTATCACCACAACAATCTCATTAATAACTGCATATTACTTAGCATACATTTTATAGTTAATCCTTTGTTTTTCAATATTTATTCAATTGTGTGTACCTACATACATTTGATCTAAGACAACATGAATGTTTCCAAATATGGAACTGTGTTTATAACCAATGCACATTACCAAATTAATTTTCCCATTTGGAAGATTGAACAATAATTTGACATTGGCACTCTCCTTCGTTATCATGTTCAAGATCATTAACAATTTTAGTATTTACAGATTATCATCTGTAATGGAAAACATACACACAAAGTAATAGGAAATTCTAATACTTCAAGTAAGATAAATAATATCGTTTGTAAACAAAACGCTTTTAAAATAGGATAGGCAAAAAAGAAACTCTTCATTTCTTTACCTGCTTATTCACATTCACTACTACTAAAATTTTATTGCAAAATCATAAACTATTTGCCTTCCAATTACTTATATTGTAAAAGGATAAACCACAAAAGGAAAATGATCCTAACATTCATAAGATACCATCTTTTAGATATCTTTTAAAACATATACATTAAATAGTAATCAGTTATTTGCAAATTCCTATTTAAAAATTTATTCGGCAACTTCTGAATCTTATATTTATAACAGATGAGCTTTTGGCTATAAGTGCAGAGATGAATACAACTAATGCTTAGTGATGCCTACCATGTTTCAGGCTTTATGAGAAGTGTGGAAGTGAGATTAATGAAAATTAATATATAGTGCTTAGGGTCAGTCATTGAGGATAGAGTTGAGTAAGGACAACAGATTCTGATAGAAAACCTTCTAAATATAAATTTTAGAAGGTCACATGCTATGAAGAAACTGAGAGGGGTGTGAGAAAACAGGCATGGCATGAGCCAATGTAATTGGGCTTGGTAACTGAGGAAAGGCCACACCAAAAAGATAAGTTTCAAAAGAATAACTGAAGGAAAGCATGGAGCCAAAGTAATGGTGGCTCCAGGAATTCTTCAGATATCCAGAAGATGAAGCAAAGGTAAAATAAAACTTTGGGAAATATTGACAACTAAAAGTCAGGACTGTGATTGAGCAAATGCGGGATGTGAGAATATTCTAAGGTTAGATAGAGGTGAGCTGATGTTGGAAAGGTAGGTCAAGGCAAGAAGTTCATATTTCGGTAGAACCAAATAGAAACTCATTATAGGGCTTTCAGATGAGGAATGCTTGATTCTACTCATAACTTTAAAAGATTAGGTGATAGTTAAAGAAGTTGAGGTGAGAGATGATATTATCTTTTCTAGAATACAGGCAGAGGGTCAGATTAAGGTAATTTGATAAGTAAAACACACAATTTTTACTGATGGATTAAATAGTCCTGGAGCATAGAGAGAACAAATCATTAATAATTACCATGTTTCTCCTTTGTAAATTTATAAGACAGCGGGTAAAATATCAAGTTGTTGATTGAATATAAAGTATTATATATCAGGCAAAATGCACTTTTTTGATTCATCAGCACATATGTCGTATTTGAAGCACTGATTATCAATGTGATTGCCAAAGGTGAGGGTGTGTGAAGGTAACAAAATGTTTCCAGCATCAAATCTACAACATTTAGAGATTCAACAGAGAAGGAAACACAACAAAGGACACCAAGGTAAAGTATCAGAGATTAAATAAAGCAATCATTAAGTCAATATTATCTGTATTTTTGATACTTTCATATGATAAATTAATATGCTTATATTCATTTTTGCCATGTCAACTTCTTATTTATCTACTGACACCTTCCTTTGAAAGGTAAGATTTAGATAACTTAACAGTATTCATTCACATACTGATAATCCCTTTCCCTCAACACACAATTAGAAGTTACTACTTCTAAATCGTGTATTGATTGCTTTTATAACTATAAGGAGTTTTTGTTGTTGTTTTAATATTATTTCATCAAACATAGACAGTATATGTTAAGGAGTCCTCAGTCTGTAACATGAGAATATGATATTTTCTCCCTGTTATGAGCTGAAAGTTAGTGTCCCCCTCAAAATTCATATGTAGAAGTCTTAATCCTCAATATGATGGTGTTTTGAGGTGGGACCTTGGAGAAGTAATTAGGAATAGATTAGGACATAATAGTGGGGCCCTCATCGTGGAATTAATGTCTTTATAAAGAAGAGGAAGAGACACAAGAGCTTTTTATCTCTATCATATGAGGATACAGCAAGAAGGCAGCCATCGGCAAACCCAGAAGAGAGCCCTCATCAGCACTCAATCTGCAGGCACCATAATCTTGGACTTGTCAGCCTCCAGACTGTGAGAAATAAATGTCTGTTGTTTAAACAACCCAGTGTCTGATATTTTGTTATAGCAACTCAAATGACTAAGAATTTTCTTAATACCACTTACAAATTTCTGTTATTTATATTTTTGGTTACCAAATTTAAAAGTAATTCCATTCTGTTCTATAAGATTTATTTAGTAATATCTGCTTTGCTTTTCACCTAATTATAAAATTTGGAATTCAAAATTTATATTATTTTCATTATATAACTGTTCAAATTATTTGCTATGATTATATTTCCTTTTTTACATAACTTTTTCATGGAATTTTATATGGCTTGTATTTTCTGACATTATTCATCTGCATTATCTCCTCAATTACTTTTCAAAAAATTCTCCAACACTAGTTATTTTAAGAAATCCTCTTTTTATGTGTGTACATATATTCACACACTAAAATATATTTTCAGCAGAGGCCTCCTTTGTGGAGGCCTACATTCTCCTGCTCACATCTGATAGCTTACCTTTGAAGATTTTAGCATAGCTGTCATCCTGGGACTCTCCTTCATTTCTTTCTTAGTTGGTTCCACTCTCTCCTCAATTCCATTGTCTTTACAGTTTACTTCTTATTTACAGCATAGTGTTAAGTTTCTCAAATATGTATTATTTTTATTGCACCATTATAAGAACATGACCTGTTGAAAATTATCCTCTTTCTCATTACTTTTGTTATTTTTCTAGGCATTATCTTCCCAATTTTTATAGATTACTTTTACTTCATAATTTTATGCATAATTTATTAACACACATTTTTATTATCCAATTATTTATTGTAACTCATGTCTTATCATTTTTATAGGTATAGTAACTTCAACATTTTCTGACTACAATAGACTGGATTCATAAAAAACTTGAAATAGTAATTTTTCAGAATCGAGGCAGTGTCTTTTCTCTTGCTCTACATGAGTCTTTTTTCTGGTTCTTTTCCTCTTTGGCTATCTTTTCATTTCTCTTCGTTTTTTGTATGTTTATCATTTGTTTCAAAATCTTATATGGTTTAAAATTGCGTCCATGACAGCCTCATCTTTCAAATATATATCATTTTACAGACCAAGAACTCATAGATAATTAACTGATTATATATTACCTGGGGAAGAAAAATCAGATTGACCTATTTGAGGAAATGCATCTGTCAGACTGGATGTAGGTAGTTAGTGTCACCTTGCACTTAGGATATTTGAAAGAAGAATCACAGACAGGGGATCATCAGTGGATGGATTATGGAAAGTTCTTGAAAAAGGGACACTGGTCAAGTAGGAACTCCAAGGCTTCTGCTACAGCTATTCTTGGGAAGTTACTCCTTATACAGCATGCAAAATGTAAAAATCAACATATATTGTAGGATAAATTATTTTAGAAACTGTCCTCAAGCAAGAGTTTCATCATATTGACCAGGAAAACTTCTCTTAAAGGGCCAGATAGTAAATATTTTAGGTTTTGTGGACCATATGGAGTCGATTGCAACGACTTTGTTATTGTAGCAGGAAAGCAGCCACAGAAAGTAGGTATATAAATGGGCATGACCTTGTTTCAATAAAACTTTATTTTCAAAAACAGGCAACTGGCTTGCTGGTTAATTTACTAATCCTATAGAACTGAGGAATAAAATATATACTTTGAGGGATTTGTTACAACTGCGTTTATCTCTGTGCATAAATTAAAAGAGAAGAATGTTTAATGCTATAGAGGCAAACACATTTTGGCTAAGTACAATTAGAATTTTAAATTAATTTGAATATTGCCAAATTAATTTTCTCTAAAAAGGCAATTATAAAGACTAATTTCTGAATTTTTGGTATCATTTTTCAGATATTCAAAGTATGGTAGAAATAACCTTTTCTTTGTTCATCATTTAGAGACAAATGTATTCTAAATTGTTTAAACTATTTTTTGAAAGGCTAATTATGTGTTGAAGCAAATCTAAAACTGTGGCAAGTACTTAGGTGGTAAGACTTCCAATATGGAGAAAAAATAAGTACTCATGGAGTTTAGATGAGAATGCAGGAGCAGGAGAGACAGAGACAAATTGGAGGAAATTTCTCTTTTAAGTAATTAACATATGCCAAGAAATACAGAAATTAAACCATTAGTTTGGACATGTAAAAGCTGATAGTACCACCTTCCCTCCTCAAACTCCTACACACTAAGCTGGTCGATTAGACCCATGGAGTTGAGAACTGGACATCATAAGGTTCTTCAGAAAGAGGTCTCAGTCAGCATTGATCTATTAATGACTGTGGTTTGTGGGAAATCTAACATGATGCTGAAAAGGAGTGTAGTGCGAGATTATGGAGGAGTTAGGAAAAGTGAGTCAACATTTTTCTTGTAGAAAATTCAAAATTAATAATTGTTTCTTCTAATCACCCAGATATCTGTGTAATGATATAGACATATAAGGTGAGGATAATTGATGGTGAACTAATATTTCCTGGATTCAATGGAGTTATCGAAATGCAGAATAGGGCTTATATTATCAAAATATTTAACATTATTATGATCCATAGATAAATTATTTTTCAATGTTGCAGAATAAACTAATTTCAAAAAATTGTGCTTAATCTGAGGCTTTATATCTATAAGAAACAAGTATTCATTATCAATAAAATACTAATAAGTCTGTGTGATACAGTTTATCATATTAGCTATAATGGATTGTTTTTCCCAAGTTGATAGTCGTGTGTTTGCTTTAATTGGGGTTATTATGAAATCTCTTGTGTATCAAAGCAGCACAACATCTTTGATAACAATCTTAATGATTGACCATAGTGCAACAAATTCATGTAGTGAGCCAGATTAAAAAAACTAAGGTGGTAGAAAATGGAATTTGTTTTACCATTATATCCAAATGGAGACACCACTTAGACTATTCTCTTTTGTTTTCTACTTAGTGTTTTATCTGAGGGAAAGGTAATGATACAGGTGCAATTAGTGTCAACTGGGGGTTAAATAACCATATCAAAACTTCATGGATTGTATAATATACTCAGATCCCTTAGTATGCAGTTGAACGTTGGTCAATTGAAAGAGAAATATTGTTTTATACCATATGCTCATATGAATTAAATTTTGCAATGCATTTAATTTGGTTAATACTTTCCCTAGGGGATAAATAATCTTGTTTTTGTCTTACTGGAGAATGAATTTCTTTCATATTTCCTATAAAATGATTGAATTTGGAAGACGCTACAAGCTTAAAAAAGTAATTTGCTACTACAGTTTCTGCTGTCACAATTTCCATGTAAAATCACAGTGAATTCACCTTTCACTTACTAAGTACTAAATTTACCAGTAGGCAAACAAGGGTATGTAAGTGCTATGCTTGATATATGTAGCGACTAAATTTTGTTTTATTGCATCTGTATACATATGCCATTAAAAGTAAGTCATATTACACTTCTATCTCAAGAAATTGGTCCTATTTCTACGACTGTGGCAGCTTTTAATGAGAATTAATCAGTAACAAACAAGGGCACTTTCAGAAGAACATGACTTCATAAGAAGATGACTGGCCTCTCAAAGGGCAAAATTATGTTAATATTTAATAACTTAGTTAAAATAGAGAGGACTTAAATACCTAATTCAAAAAATCAAATTTTTATGCTGAGAAACAGAGTCTAATATTGTTGATGATGATGAAAATAAAAAGACTATTTTAAGTGTTCAATATGCAGGGCATGCATGATGACTCATTAGGCAGAGAAAATTATTACTGCCCATTAAAGAATTAGCTCTTATACAAATGGAAAAGTTGATTAGTGAACCTCAGAGTGGCTGGTTCCTAAAATTATAAAATTAATGAATGTATGAAATATTTGATTTCACACATAAATATCCATGAAGATAAATTAATTGTTTTATATAATAAAATCATTTAGCTTACATACTGGATCAAATATTAAATTTGAAATCATAATATAGTTTTTGATCATACTCATCCATGCCAATTTAGTAGCAAATATTATAATATTTTTATAAATTTTCAAAACTTATTTAAATGGAAAAATCTCATAATAATGATGGAAATATTAGTATTAAAATAATAGTTTGTGTACATATTAACTGAAGGCTAAAAATGTTTTTGAGATCCACATGGTCAAAGAGTTCCATGTATCCCAGATTTATATTTTAGAATTATAAGAGAAGAAAGACAATGAAACATGCTGATTAGATTTAACTATGAAGCAGTTACTAAGATAGCCAAAATCATAGAATATTTTATGAAAAAAAATCAGTAAACCATATACTTTTCATTCATAATATACCATAACAGATAATATAAAACAATACTTATCAGAATGTAAAGTCTTTACTCTTTTAATTGTAATGAACACATCAGGGCTTAAAACAATAAGTTATTACATAATATTTTCTTCTTTTTAATGGCAAAATCTAATGTCAGCGTTTTGGATTTTTTCTTTTTCTTTTTCTTTTTTTTTCTTTCTCTTTTTTTTTTTTTTTTTTTTTTGAGATGAAGTCTCGCTGTGTCACCTGGGCTGGAGTGCAGTGGCACAATCTCGGCTCACTGCAACCTCCGTCTCCTGGATTCAAGCGATTCTCCTGTCTTAGCCTCCCAAGAAGCTGGGACTACATAATGGCACCTGCCACCATGCCCAGCTAATTTTTGTATTTTTTAGTAGAGACAAGTTTTCACTATGTTTGCCAGGCTGGTCTCAAGCTCCTGACCTAAGGTGATCCTCCTGCCTTGGCCTCCCAAAGTGCTGGGATTACAGGTGTGAGCCACCATGCCCGGCCCAATGTCAGGATTTTGTGGCATAGCATCTGTACTGCTGGAAGTCTTGAAATGTTGGAAACATCATTAGTTATTGAAGTGTAAATTTCTGTTTTAAGAAATTAATGCTGCTTCAGTTTGCCTGTAAAATAAGAATAAAAATTTCTATTCCATAAAGTTGATATGAAGCATCTTAAGAAAATGACTTGGGGAGTCACAATATTAACAATAACATTTATAAAATTTGATTTTTTTTTTGCCATCTCAAAGTCAAAAGTTCTACCTGGATAAGTTTTTCCTATGTTCCCATGAGATCATATTGAGATAATTGGATTTTTCTTGGGTGCCATTCTCATTAGATCAGTCTGTGGACCCTAGCCAATTATTCAGCATATCCTTTTGCAAACTCATGTCTAAATGAATACTGCTCAGTCTGATAGTGCCCTAGTATATTACTTTTTGAAATTAACCAATTTACATGTACTTGTTAATTATGAACAGTTAGAGCACTAAACATAGGAAACCATGAAAGCACTGTAGATTGTGATCTTTTTTTGTGTATTGTGTATTTTTTAAAAAAACTGAATAGCCCTTTTTGCACACTTAAGCCAATACTAAATCGTAAAAGAATTATCTTAATTGGAGCACGTTAGAAATTCAGATTAAACTGAAACTCAAAATCCCGGTTGTAAAACTTGCTTAACATTCTAGTTGTTTCTCAATGAATAAAGTAAAGCTTCATGGGTCACTATTTTCACTAATATTGAGTGGAGAGGAAGAGAGGTATCAGATGTTCATTAGGAAGTAAGAGGCATTATCTATGCAAAATATTGCACACATAACAGGCACTCAGTGTGATGCGTTAAACATAATATATACAAGGGAAAATGGAAGAGTAACTTCCAGCAGCTTGTACATTTTTGGAAGTTATCTGGATGTTGTTGTCTTTCTTAAAGTATAATTCTAAAAAGATATAGATCAGAGGAGATATAGGATGAGATTCTATTAGCTCTCCAGGGCAGCTTTACTGAGTTACTTCTTCTATTACATACAAAGGATAGGGAAAGGAAGAGTTACACCTTAGTTGACATATTTTTCCAAACACAACACAGTGAAAAAGTAAGAATGTGTGTACTGAAAATATTTTTTATTCCTGAAGGAAAAGTAGAACTTAATTGATAAAACTAAAACATTACAACTGTTTTATTATAACTGTCTTTATTCAAAATATACATATATTTTAAATTATCTTTTCAATGGAATTTGCATAGGAAGATATCTGATTTTTGCCAATATATGTTTTATTTTAGCCTTAGGATGCTCTCTTTTGATTTGAATATAAGAAAGAATCTGAATGAAGGTGAATGTCTATGACTGTGACAGATGTTCAGAACTAATTGTTGCATGAGATTGGAAGATATTAACTGTTAATCTAATAAATAAACACTATTTTTCATCATTTGTCACAATGCACTTACAAATGTACTTTTTTTCTTACAAAAGTTAAAAAAAGATGCAAAACATAGTAATGTATTTTAAATGGTGTTCCAAATAGAAATGTTATGCATTCATTTTAAGACAATATGGTATTTTAAAATGTGCCAGTTGATTAAACTTTGGATAATGCATTGACAGGTTACATACACTTTCTGAGGATGAGTGAATTTGCACTGATTTCTGAGAAGGAATTGGCATTTTTCTTTCTCTGAGTTTTGAGAGTCTGAATATACTTGAAATTCTCAAAAGAATGTAAATGAAATGGAACTGGCTATGGAGTAAGATGTTCAAGACCAAAATAGAAAATGAACTCACTCAGTGATGAAAATCTAGATTATTTCTATCTAACATAAAATTTCTTGTCAGAGGTAAAAATCAAGAAAGGAAGTTACATATAAATTAATAGCTATGAAGTACATATAGAAAATTATGCCTGAATTGTAGAAACTAGTGAAACCGACTTGAGATATCAGGTTTAAGAGTATAAGGAAAATGTGTACACGATCATTGTTATTTCTAGCCCTTGAGGTGATTCTACTTATTTTTACTTTTTATCCCTTCTTTTTTTCCTATTTGTATCATTATTGTAGGACTGAAGTTTCCATGTCCTCGTATGTTAAAGTAAAAATCATAAAATAAAGGCAAAAAGGACAAAATAAAAGGAGGAGGGAAAGTGAGAGAGAGTGCCTCCATAATTTATATCATTCTTATTTCACTGAGAAGTGATTATTTTTTCTTTATTGCTTGCTACATGAGAAATTTTTTTCTGGATAAATATTTCAAAGTAAACGTTCTCAGATGGTAATTGTTAAATGTGATGGTACAACCACTAGTGTATAGGACTACATCAAATAGTAAGATGTAGGCCACCTTTTAACTATCCCACAAGAGTAAATTTTTATATTTAATTTGAAGTGCAGTAACAAATTATAGTAAGAATTACTCTGCTTACATTATACATTTCTGTTTTAATACTATGCATGACAGAATGTGTGTGTGTGTGTGTGTGTGTGTGTGTTGGTTTTTTTTTTCTGGTTCACTTATAATATTCACCATATAATTTCATGAAGTGGGGGTAGCTTTGCTTCAACTCCTAACATTTCACAAAACTTCCTAATGATGAGGCAGAATAGCATTTTTCACTTATTTTAAACTTTTAATGATCATTTTTCCCCCAATGCTTAGCAAAGCAGCTGTTTCTCTCTGAGACTGAAACTTATGCCAAGTTTAAAATGTTAATGTTGAGCCATGTGCTGAAGCATTAAGTATCACCAATTTCCACACTGAAAGATCTTGGCAGTTCTCAGTCACTAAATAAACTTAGAAGCCGACTTACAACTCTAGAGAAAAGAAAAGGAATTCAGCTACTTATCTTCCTCTGGTTTGTGACCTCCCTAAATGGACAACAATACTAAGGATTCTTTTAATAATCTAAAATTAATGGAATGTTTATTGTACTGGCTGACCTAAATGGTTGGTTTTAAAATTAACAAAATTAGATTACTGAGCAGGCTGAAAAGAGAAGGATAATTATAAATGAGTGTGCATACCAGGATGAGACAAACGATATTATGAGAAACAAGTAATGGTTTTAAATAAATTAAAGGTTCTTAACTTGGATAATTTTGGGTAAGCCATAAGATAGCCTTTAAAATATTTAAAGATTACTATAATTTTCATAAAAGTCTTCTTACTTCCAGGAAAAAAATCTCCAGACTCTGTGAACCTTATCTTACATTTGTTGTGTCTTTCAAGTCTTTTTTTTAAATTATCATATTTTAAAATGTATTACTTGGTGTACATTTCTATAAAATGTAATGTATGCAGATAGTCATGTAATGAACTTGTATAATGAGAATACAAAACAATTCTATTACCCCCAAAAAAATCCTCACACTGTTCCTCTAAAATCAGATCATCCCCCAATACCTAAACCTAATATTCGTATTTGGTTAATAGTGATGGATCTATGATTTTGAGACAGTCATATAATTGAAACCATTTAATATATAATTACCAAACTGGTTACTTTCACTCAGTATAATGCCTTGAAGGTGAATTCAAGTCATTGCATGTATTCATAGTTTATTGTCTTTCTCTGAGGAGGATTCCATTATTTGGATGTAGCAGACATTGTGTATCATCACTTGTGGAAAGACATTTGGGTTCTTTCCATTCTTGAGTGATTGTGAATAGAGTAGAATAAAGAATAGGTTTTATATGAACGTATATTTTCATTTCTGTAGGGTTAAGCACCAGCAGTGGAATTGTGTCATATAGTTAAGAAAGGGACAAATACTTATTGGACCTTTTTATGAACGTAATGAAAATGACAGAGGAAAGAGTCAGAGAAGACAATTGAGAAAAATTGGGAATAAAATTATTTACATTAGAAGTTTCTAGTGAAGAGTGAAATAGAAACATTTTAGATGCCCTAGCACCAGATGCATGGAAAGATCTCAAAAAAATGTTAGTTTCTATGGACATGTAACAAATGCAATATATGAATATTAATAAAAGATACTAAAATCAGCGATTTACATAATTCTCACCTATTTAAAAACTGAAAATATCTGTGAAGGAATTTAAAACATGTAACTATGATACAAATTATGTTCACTATGTATGTTTTTCATTTATTTTGATTGGATTTTACACAAATGGGAGATTCTACTGGTCCTTGGTGTTGGGTGCTCTAGGACAGTATAGATAAGAAATACAATAGACTATACTCTACAAATTTGATATTTACATATGAGAAATTCAGCAAATAAACAATCTTATATAGATGTTTGCTCTTTGGAAAACATCAGTCATTTTATTAGTAAATAAAATGAATTATTACATTTGAGTTTTTTCCTGCTATAATTTAGTGGTGTTCGAACATTTCTACATATATCCCATATCGTGACCCCATTTACAAGAAGACACTAAGTATTATTCTAGTATAGTTTCTAACAATGTAGCATCATATATCATGCCTGAAAAAACTGCTGTTGGCATGTGTGCTTATTTTATAAATTAAAATGTTTTCATTATAATTACACATTATAAATACAATTCTACCAGTGTGTTGAATGCCTATGAGAAACTCGGCCCGAGTGCTGCTCAGGCCAATGGTGTTACTGCATGAATCAGAGTTGTAAAGAGATGCCAAATGTGGCTCCCTGTGCATAAGCATCATTTGAGAAGGCTTTCTCACCGCTAACATTTGCATGATAAATTTATGGACTCTGGGTTTACCAGCTTGATTGAACACATTGCATTTTGCTAAGAACAGCATGTGAACTAGCACAGTCAGCATCCATATACATCTGGGAAAACTGCAACCATTAGAACCGTGCCATGGGACTGAATACAAGAAAAGCTTTGTCAGCTGTCAGACATTTCCCTCAACTATCTCTTTTACAGGTGATGAATGAAATGTGTTGCTAATATTCAACATACTATTTCATATATTACTCTCTGGACTTTGATTGTTCCAAGGGTAAAGAGAGAGGGTGAGAAAAGGCACAGGAATTGCAGAAATATTCACTTTTACTGATAAGGAGGCAAGAAACAAAGAAAAATTATAAGCATAAAAAGTGGGTCTGAGAAAGCAGCTGGAGTTTTCACTGGCGCAGCGCAATGCTGTACATCAATGATTCACTTTGGAAAAGATCATTAGTTCCTCTGTCACCCGCAAAAAACCAGAGGCAGGATATTTCCTAACAGTGAGTGTGTAAATTATCTGAAATAATTGAGCAAACTAAGCCTAGTTCTGAAGAGTTCAGGGTTTTGTCCGCAGGTAATTCCATTTGAGAATTAATTTTAGTCTATTATTCATGTAATTTATACATAAGAATTTTTGTCTAAATGATTAAACGTATTCAGTTGACCTTTCAATTTAATTTTGCAAGGTATAAACTGCATGAAAAGTAGGTTTTTAAAATCTGAGCTTAATAGTCACCATGACTGTAAATGAGAATAATAACTTTGTTAAAAAAAAAAAAGAAAAATGAATAAAAAGTCAGGCAGATAATCCTTTTGTTCAAGAAATGGGATAGCTGTAATGTTAATGATAAACAGGGATAAGGTGTTACTTCAGAATTTGGTAGCTCATTTTGAAAAGCTATTTAGCAGTTTGATTAGGCCATTAAGACACTACTGATTTTGTTCATGGACATTTAAATGCAGCTTATAAAGGCGATTGTATGCTTTCAGTTTCATTTCTTAGTAAGAGTGACTAGTCTTACTGGTACAATGGGATGTGAGAATGGGATAGGACTCGGGAATGTGTGAAGACTCAGATATGTGGTAGGGCTTAGAAAAGGCACAATGTTCAGTGATGATATGGAATTTCAAATTTCAGTTGAGGTTCAAGATTGTAGTTAATCAGGAATGCCTCACATATGGTTGGTAATTAAAGAAAGTCTTTTTAATTGGTTACATTGCTCTTTCAACACTAACACCACAGATTGCCTTGCTCTGTATAACTCGTTATACTGTGGAACCACTACACAGCTGACAAGTGTCTATGCTTCCCCAGTGTGCTTAGGAATGCCTTCATAAAGGAATTCATTTGCTCACCTTTTGACTGATTTGCCTATGGTTGTATTCCCCTAGAATAAAAGTGTCGCTTAAACTCAATGAAATATCCCCCACTGAAGACTTATAAAGGAAAACAGATATAAACTTAGAAGAAAAGGACTATACCAAGTTGTCAGAGTTAATAATAGATTGCAATTCTGTTGAAATCATAGTCAGAAAAGAGAATAGAAAATTGCTAGATGGCCAAGCCAGTCATACATCAATGGAGTCGAATCAAGAATCAATATTTGGAGAAATAAATTCAAAATTAGCACAGCTTCAAAGGTAAAGCAAAAAAAAAAAAAAGAAATGAGGGCATTTGGACAAGGGATTCAGATGTCAAACAGGATGAGAATGGGCTGTAGTTTCATTAGATTGGGTCCAACCATGAGCTTTGTGACACTTTCTTCCCAGGACATGTATCATCTCCAGACCTTATTCTGCCTCTTCCAAAGTTCTGACTATTGAAGTAAATGACTGGCCAGATTGGCACTGGAGACTTGCAGGTCATCCCTGGCTCCTTAGAAACAGTATATAATAGCTGGGTGCGGTGGCTCATGCCTGTAATCCCAGCACATTGGGAAGCCGAGGCAGGTGGATCACCTGAGGTCAGGAGTTTGAAACCAGCCTGGCCAACATGGTGGAACCCCGTCTCTACTTAAAATACAAAAATTAGCCAGGCATGGTGGTACGCACCTGTAATCTCAGCTACTCGAGAGGCAGCAGCAGGAGAATCGCTTGAACCCGGGAGAAGGAGGTTGCAGTGAGCCGAGATTGCGCCATTGCACTCCAGCCTGGGGGACAAGAGCGAGACTTCGTCTCAAAAAAAAAAAAAAGAAACAGTATATAATATTAGAGATCCTTTTCCACTGATTTTGGGAAATAAGTGCCTAGTAACCAAAATATATTTGCAAACTCTTAGAATAAAGTAGTCGTAAGGCATTATGGGTAGATTATTTGAGGAAAGAAAATTCCTGTAAATATTAAAGTTTCTAAACATCTTTTTATTCCATCATTCTCTCTCTTTGTCTCTCTCTCTTTCTCTCCTCTCTCGTCTGTCTGTTTCTCCTCCCCCTCCTCCTTTCATCTTCCTCTTCTTTTCTGTCTCCGCCTCCCTCTCCCTGTTAAACTCACAATTAAATTTTGGCCTTCCTTTAAGATACATGATCTTGCATACTACTCAGTTTGGGAGTCACATTAGTGGATCCTATCGTGCTTTGAAAGAAGTAGCTCTACTTTTAAAGCCTGGAAGGAATGAGATGAAAAGGATAAAGAAGCCCTCTTTTATTTAGATAGAGTTGATGTCTTCTTAGTTCACATAGCCTCACCCAGTGCACAGGGGTAGCAAATTATATAGGAGTTTGAAAGGAATGACCTCAGCTGTTATAACAAAAACTTTTCCTGGGATATTCTTTGAGTTATATAGCTAATCCTTAAAATGATAGGTGTCACATATTTTTCTGAGCAGTAGGAACATTACTATTATCTCCATTTGATACATGTTGACCACTGAGTCATACAGAGATTAAGTAGCATAAAATTGCACACATGGCACATAGTAAAGCTAGGATTTATCCCAGGCACTGGATTTCCAGGTCCATTTTCATAACCACTATGTTCCACTGCCCAACTTTCATTGAATACTTACTGGGTAATCCACATTTTTCTCAATATTTTTACATCTATTAACAGTTTAAATCTTCACAGAACCTTAAGAAATTGGTGTTATTATTGTTTCTATTAATATTTTGCAGGTAAGTAAACTAAGACAGATATGTAAGAGATATGGGATATAAGCCAAGACAGTTTGGCTTCAGAGTTTTGATTACCTTAGCCTTTAAAAGGCTGGCAGAATTATGAATTCAGTTTTTAAACAAATGAGAACATAACTAATATGTACTTGGCACTGAAAACTGAAATAAAGTCATATAGTTCTTGTCTAAGCTCTTAATCTAGTAAAAACAATAATTATAGAAAATGTTTGAAAGAAATGTGTTACATGGGAAAAGTCAGTCTTGAGATGTATACACATGCTCTAGAAGAGATCTT
Source organism: Pan paniscus (assembly GCF_029289425.2). NCBI lineage: Eukaryota > Metazoa > Chordata > Mammalia > Primates > Hominidae > Pan > Pan paniscus. The sequence continues at coordinate 70,023,129 of NC_073252.2, read as the reverse complement.
TGAGTACAATGGCAGAATTCAGAGTTTAGAAAAAATTTGCCATCATCTACCCTTATTACATTTAAAAATAAAGTGTAAGATATCTCAAATACTTTTAATTCTACTCCAAAATTCCTTAGTTTAGCAGGAAAATTGCAAATGTGAGGAGCTGTTGATATAAGTGCTTTGAGAGTTAAAAACTGTGGATTAATTATACCAATTATTACTCTGACTTATAAAGAGAAAAAATTCAAATCAATTTTTATCAAATTTGTTACTTCTACACTTATTTTCTATTTTGTCATTTAAAAAGTCAAGTTTGTATCTTTATTTATTAAAATAATGTTTTAGTATCTCCAGAAACCATTGCTGGTCACCTTGAGGGTATAAATGCTTATGAGAGGACATTTTACTTGTTAGAGTGCTTTTTTTAATTTAAAGTGTCTTCACTTAAAGATGTAAGCCATTGTAATTTTTTCCAATAATTAGTTGACATAACTACCATAATCTAGCTTCAATCAACTCAAAAGACTTAGAAATTTTCTTAAACTTAGATGCAGATCTAAAATTTTCAACTTTTTTTAAAAAAATTAAGTAAATGAACAGTTTATTCCTGCAAAGTCATAATCAGAAACGATTTTTCATAATATTTTCAACTGGCAATGATCATTGTTAAACTTCACTTCAGTGTTACCGGGCTAAAAAGCATTGCAGGGTTAATCAGCCTTTTCCTAATAATCCATTAGCACAGAGATTAATACATTTATTTGAGAAAGACCTTATTGTTATCTATTTGAGACAGTTGGAACTTGTATCTATTTGAGAAATACCTTACTGAGTGATGCAAATACCAGTGATTTCTGAAGCCATTATCATTTAAGAATTACCATTACTGGTAGCTAGTTCTTAAATTTAAGGGCATCAGTGCAAGAGCTACAATTTAAGGGCATCATGTAAGTGAAAGATTATTGTTTCTGCATGCAGGGCTGGATGTTCCTAGAAGATGTAGCCATTCAATTACCTGCATTTCTGTTTTTTAATGTGGCTTTACGTTGGTATATATTATGTGTTAAACACCTTAGAGTGTTTAAACAATCTGCTTAGCCAATTTAATTTTTTTTAGAACCAATGGTAAAAAGCTATTATCCATTTAAGGGCATCTGATGTTTCAGGTGAGATGGATATAGTATCTCTAATCTCCAAACAATTACGCTAGGCAAAAAAACTGAAAAGCATAGAGGTCACTTGGTTTTAAATCCAACTCTCTGTGATTTCAGTCTGTACATAACATCTTCTTGCTATTCATAAAAGAAAGGCATAATTTACATATCGCTAGTTGCAATCAAAGTAATTAGAAACTAGATACAGTCCATAAAGTTGTTTTTCAGATTTCATGCAAATGTGAAAATCCTAAGGTGGAGAAAATACACACGTTCTCTCCCTTTCAGATTTACTTTTGTTTTGGGAAATGCCGATTTTCCCAAACAAATTTACACTCTCTCTTTGGAATAACATATTATAAAAAGAAATAGAAAACATTATATCAAAAGAAGCTACATGAGTCCTAAAATATGTCTCTATAAAGAGGAACTGATTCTCCAAACTTTGTATTTCAAAGCTAGAAGGATATTCACATACAAATTGTTTTGGTGTTTCAATAATAATATATTGAAATATTAAGCTTTATCCTTATAAGCTCATAATGTTAATAAGGTATGTAACTTTTAGTCTTGCCTTTACCGTAAATTACATGATCAGACAAGTCATTTCATTTTGCTCCTCAAGTTTATCACCTATAAAATAAAACAAATTGACCAGAGGATATAAAGCCCACTGTTTCTTGAAAAATTTCTGGTTTTGTCAAAATGATTATTGGTGAGTGTATTTATTTAGAAAATGTCTGTACATTAAGACCAAACATGGTGAATCCTGATTTGAAGCCATTTTTACTGCTCACTATATATTTATTATTTAGATTAAACCTGCAGTAATAAAACACTCTTAGCAAATAAGATGCCTGAGTCAGCCTGGTATATGACAATTGTCATGACTGTTTTCAAGGAAGGAGTCTGCAGGACCAGGAAGTTTGAATTCTGCACTCCTACTATGGCCACAAATTTCCAAGTGCTCTATGCACAAGGGATATACCTGGTACCTCACCTCGTATGAATAGATAGTGCTTAGACATTATAGTACAGTGACAGGGATGGCAAACTTAGATGCATCCAGAGGCCAGGCAGATGATGAAGGGACCAGGTGCATAACATTTGGAATAAAAAACCTATGATGACCCAGAGAATATATGCTTCATGAGGATATTAAATGTAAAGTTTAAAATATTCTGCTATTTAAATACATTTTATCTGCCACCTTTATTTTCTTTTCCTAAAGAACTTTTCAATCACAACCCTTTCTTTATGTGGAATACTAAACTTAAGATCTCTCCAAATTTAGGGAAAGTTTGAAGTCTTACTATCGTATTTCCAGGTTTAGACATAGTGAAGAAGTCTACTTAACCTCTTTAGCCTGGACCTATAATATTGGCTTTATAAGTCTTATACCAAGTTAACTATTGAGAGATGGGTAGAATAAAATGAGTCTAAGACACAGAGAAGAAGAAGCAGAGATGTATAAGGCATTTATCTCCCCAAGTGTGCATATGGTCTGACAATATATATGTTGTTGAGTAGGCAGATACCTAGACATGAGCAGGAGTGGGGAGCCCCTGAAAAAAGTGAGATCTGGAAAATTTTTGACCTCACAAATCACTGAAAAGATGCATGCTAGATATGAGCAGAGAAAGGGGAAAATACCCATGCAGGAAGGAGTGTCCATTAAGATGCCCAGTAATTATTGACTCTGCAGTTAAAATGTCAGAATGTAGCTAGGTACATGGTAACAAGGGGGAAGAGGGCTAAGGGGAAATTCCTGAAAGATACATGACATGATTAGTATCCAACACTGGCTCACACATGTGCACCAACTAGCAGTAAGGGAGGATCCCACAAGCCTGGGATAGGAACTAGGCAGGGAAAAGAAAGGGACTTAAGGCAGGAATAGAAAAACTAGAAAAAGAAAAGAGGCAGAGACTTAAGACGGAGGTGGGAACCTCAGGGGAAAATCCAACATCATAAAAATTCATTTTTTTTCAGGAAACAACAGGTGCTGGAGAGGATGTGGAGAAATAGGAACACTTTTACACTGTTGGTGGGACTGTAAACTAGTTCAACCATTGTGGAAGTCAGTGTGGCGATTCCTCAGGGATCTAGAACTAGAAATACCATTTGACCCAGCCATCCCATTACTGGGTATATACCCAAAGGACTATAAATCATGCTGCTATAAAGACACATGCACACGTACGTTTATTGCGGCATTATTCACAATAGCAAAGACTTGGAACCAACCCAAATGTCCAACAATGATAGACTGGATTAAGAAAATGTGGCACATATACACCATGGAATACTATGCAGCCATCAAAAATGATGAGTTCATGTCCTTTGTAGGGACATGGATGAAATTGGAAATCATCATTCTCAGTAAACTATCGCAAGAACAAAAAACCAAGCACCGCATATTCTCACTCATAGGTGGGAGTTGAACAATGATATCACATGGACACAGGAAGGGGAATATCACACTCTGGGGACTGTGGTGGGGTGGGGGGAGGGGGGAGGGATAGCATTGGGAGACATACCTAATGCTAGATGACGAGTTAGTGGGTGCAGCACACCAGCATGGCACATGTATACATATGTAACTAACCTGCACAATGTGCACATGTACCCTAAAACTTAAGTATAATAAAAAAATGAATAAATAAATAACAAATAAAATAAAATAAATTTGCATAATCATTCTGTTTATGTTCATATTACTTAATTAGTTTGGGGTGATGAAAAACACATGCAGGTTTTGGAGTTAAATACACGTGATTCAAGCCTGCAGCTTTGAGCATGTTAGCAAACTTCCTGAAGCTCTCCCTACCCAGTTTACTGTACATTGTGAGACATAAATAAGATGGCATTTAAAGTGCTCAGCATAGAGTCTGGCAAAAGGTGGATGTACTTAATAAATGTGTAATTGCTTGCTATCTTGAAAAAAAAATTCAACGCAGATCTCTTGGAGGGCTACTGGCTCACTCCCTTCAGCAGCCTGCTCTGTCACAACTTTTCAGAGTGTACTGTCTCTCTAGATAACTCTGCTCTCTATTTTCCTTCAATAAATTCTCTTTTTGTCTAAATCAGTCACTTGGTAGAATTCTTTCTCCAAGTAAGACTAAAAACCCGGGATGATTCCTATAATTCCCGGTTATATATAATACACACACATACTCTGCATGTATATGTATATCTCAGTAAATATATATGTGTGCATATACACACACACATATATATATATCCCAATAAATATTTAACCTTGTTGCTTCAAGGCCCTAGTGGATTAATAATAGGCATAATTTTTTGACCCTCCTCACATTAAGAAATTTGGTCCATGTCTCTCTTCTTAAATATGGGCAATCTCTGTTACTACTTTGACAAATGAAACAGGATAGAAGCTATGCTGTGCCAGTTTCTGGTTCCAGGTCTTAAGAGATTAGCATCTTCGGGGGATTGCTGTCAAGATGGTCGAATAGGAACAGCTCTGGTCTGCAGCTCCCAGCAAGATCAATGCAGAAGGTGGGTGATTTCTCCATTTCCAGCTAAGGTACCCAGTTCATCACTGAGACTGCTCGGACAGTGGGTGCAGCCCATGGAGGGTGAGCGGAAGCAGGCTGGGGCATCGCCTCACCCAAGAAGTACAAGGGACTGGGGAATTTTCTCCCCTACCTAAGGGAAGCCATGAGGGACTGAGCCTGAGGAACCATGCACTCCAGCCCAGATACTGTGCTTGTCCCATGGTCTTCGTAACCCACAGACCAGGAGACTCCCTCTGGTGCCTACCCAACCAGGGCCCTGGGTTTCAACACAAAACTGGGTGGCCTTTTGGGCACACACTGAACTAGCTGCAGGAGTTTTTATTATTATTATTATTTTTTATTTTTTTTCCGTACCACAGTGGTGCCAAGAATGACAGCAAGACAGAACCGTTCACTCCCCAGGAAAGGGGTGCTGAAGCCAGGGAGCCAAGTGGTCTTGCTCTGTGGGTCCCACCCCCATGGAGCCCAACAAACTAAGATCCACTGGCTTGAAATTCTTGCTGCCAGCACAACAGCAGTCTGAGATCGACATGGGATGCTCGAGCTTCGTGGGGAGAAGGGCGTCCACCATTGCTGAGGTTTGAGCTAGAGGTTTTACACTCAGTGTAAACAAAGCAGCCAGGAAGTTTGAACTGGGCAGAGCCCACTGCAGCTCAGCAAGGCTGCTGTGGCCAGACTGCCAGATTTCTCCTCTCTGGGCAGGGCATTTCTAAAGAAAAACGCAGCAACCCCAGTCAGGGACTTACAGATAAAACCCCCATCTTCCTGGGACAGAGCACCTGGGGGAAAGGGCAGCTGTGGGTGCAGTTCAGCAGACTTAAACGTCCCTGCCTGACCACTCTGAAGAGACAAGCTGACCTCCTAGCACAGCATTCGAGCTCTGCTAAGGGTAAGACTGCCTCCTCAAGTGGGTCCCTGACCCCCATGTATCCTGACTGGGAGACAACTCCCAGTAGGGGCTGACAGACACCTCATATGGGAGAGCTTTGGCAGGCATCCGGCAGGTGCCCTACTGGGATGGAGCTTCCAGAGGAAAGAACAAGCAGCATTCTTTGCTGTTTTGCAGGCTCCACTGGTGATACAGGGAAACAGGGTCAGGAGTGGACCTCCAGCAAACTCCAGCAGACCTGCAGCAGAGAGGCTTGACTGTTAGAAGGAAAACTAACAAGCAGAAATGAATAGCACATCCACTCAAAGGCCTCAACCAAAGGACACCAACATCAAAGACGAAAAGTAGACAAATCCACAAAAATGGAGAGAAACCAGAGCAAAAAGGCTGAAAATTCCAAAAACCAGAACGTCTCTTCTCCTCCAAAGGATCACAACTCCTCGCCAGCAAGGGAACAAAACTGGACGGAGAAAAATGAGTTTGATGAATTGACAGAAGTAGGCTTCAGAAGGTGGGTGATAACAAACTCCTCCAAGCTAAAGGAGCATGTGCTAACCCAATGCAAGGAAGATAAGAACCTTGAAAAAAGGTTAGAGGAATTGTCAGTTTAGAGAAGAACATAAATGACCTGATAGAGCTGAAAAATCACAGCATGAGAACTTCATGAAGCATACACAAGTATCAATAGCTGAATGGATCAAGCAGAAGAAAGGATATCATTGATTGAAGATCAACTTAGTGAAATAAAGGGAGAAGACAAGATTAGAAAAAAAAAAAGAATAAAAAAGAACAAACAAAGCATCCAAGAAATATGGGACTATGTGAAAAGACCAAACATATGTTTGTTTGATGTACCTGAAAGTGACAGAGAGAATGGAAAGAGAATTTAAACCAACGAAGATCAAAAAAGACAGAGAAGGGCATTCCACAATGTTAAAGGGATCAATACAGCAAGAAGAGTTAAATATCCTAAATATATATGCACCCAAAACAGAAGCACCCAGATTCATAAAGCAAGTTCTTAGAGGCCTATGAAAGGACTTAGACTCTCCCACAATAATAGTGGGAGACTTTAACACCCCACTGTCAATATTAGACAGATCAACGAGAAAATTAACAAGGATATGCAGGACTTGAACTCAGCTCTGGACCAAGTGGACCTAATAGTCATCTACAGAGCTCTCCACCCCAAATCGGCAGAATACAGATTCCTTTCAGCTCCTCATCTCACTTATTCTAAAATTGACCACATAAAAAATTGGAAGTAAAACACTCCTCAGCAAATGCAAAAGAATGGAAATCATAACAGTCTCTCAGACCACAGTGCGATCAAAATAAAACTCAGGATTAAGAAACTTACTCAAAACTGCACCATTACATGGAAACTGAACAGTCTGCTCCTGAATGACTACTGGGCAAATAATGAATAGAAGGCAGAAATAAAGCTGTTCTTTGAAACCAATGAGAATGAAAACACAACGTACCGGAATCTCTGGGACACATTTAAAGCAGTGTGTAGAGGGAAATTTATAGCACTAAATGCCCACAAGAGAAAGCAGGAAAGATCTAAAATTGACAGCCTAACATCAAAGTTAAAATAACTAGAGAAGCAACAGCAAACAAATTCAAAAGCTAGCAGAAGACAAGAAATAACTAAGATCAGAGCAGAACTGAAGGAGATAGAAACATGAAAAACCCTTCAAAAAATCAGTGAATCCAGGAGCTGATTTTTTGAAAGATCAACAAAACAGAGAGACTGCTAGCCAGACTAATAAAAAATAAAAGAGAGAAAAAGCAAATAGATACAATAAAAAATGATATAGAGGATATCACCACTGATCCCACAGAAATACAAACTACCATCAGAGAATAAAATGAACACCTCTACGCAAATCAACTAGAAAATCAAGAAGAAATGGATAAATTTCTGGACACATACACCCTCCCAAGTCTAAACCAGGAAGAAGTCGAATCCTTGTATAGAACAACAACTAGTTTTGAAATTGAGGCAATAATTAATACCCTACCACCCCCAAAAAGTCTAGAAACAGAAGGATTCACAGCCAAATTCTACCAGAGTTACAAAGAGGAGCTGGTACCATTTCTTCTGAAACTATTGCAAACAATAGAAAAAGAGTGACTCCTCCCTAACTCATTTTAGGAGGCCAGCATCATCCTGATACCAAAACCTGGAAGAGATACAAAAAAAAAAGGACAATTTCAGGCCAATATCCCTGATGAACATCAATGCAAAAATCCTCAATAAAATACTGGCAAACCAAATCCAGCAGCACATCAAAAAGTTTACCCACAAGATCAACTTGGCTTCATACCTGGGATGCAAGGCTAGTTCAACATACAATAAATATAATCCATCACATAAACAGAACCAATGACAAAAATCACATGATTATCCCAATAGATGCAGAAAAGGCCTTCGACACAATTCAACAGCCCTTCATGTTAAAAACTCTCAATAAACTAGATATTGATGGAGTGTATCTCAAAATAATAAGAGCTATTTATGACAAACCCACAGTCAATATCATACTGAATGGGGAAATCTGGAAGTATGCCCTTTGAAAACCAGCACAAGACAAGGATGCCCTCTCTCACCACTCCTATTCAACATAGTGTTGGAAGTTCTGGTCAGGGCAGTCAGGATAGAGAAAGAAAGGGTATTCAAATAGGAAACGAGGAAGTCAAATTGTTTCTGTTTGCAGATGACATGATTGTATATTTAGAAAGCCCCACCATCTCAGCCCAAAATACCCTTAATCTGATAAGCAACTTCTGCAAATTCTCAGGATACAAAATCAATTGCAAAAATCAGAAGCATTCCTATACACCAATAACAGAAAACAGAGAGCCAAATCATGAGTGAACTTCCATTCACAATTGCTGCTAAGAGAATAAAATACCTAGGAATACATTTACAAGGGATGTGAAGGACCTCTTCAAGGAGAACTGCAAACCACTGCTCAAGGAAGTAAGAGAGGACACAAACAAATGGAAGAACATTCCATGCTCATGGATAGGAAGAATCAATATCATGAAAATGGCCATACTGCCCAAAGTAATTTATAGATTCAATGCTATCCCCATCAAGCTACCACTGACTTTCTTCATAGCATTGGAAAAAAACTACTTTAAACTTCATATGGAACCAAAAAAGAGCCTGCAGGGCCAAGACAATCCTAAGCAAAAACAACAAAGCTGGAGGCATCACACTACCTGACTTCAAACTACATTACAAGGCTACAGTAAAAAAAAACAGCATGATACTGGTACCAAAACAGATACATAGACCAATGGAACAGAACAGAGGCCACAGAAATAACACCACACATCTACAACCATCTGATCTTTGATGAACCTGACAGAAACAAGCAATAGGAAAATGATTTCCTATTTAATAAATGATGTTGGGAAAACTGGCTAGCCATATGCAGAAAACATAAACTGGACCCCTTCCTTACACCTTATACAAAAATCATCTCAAGATGGATTAAAGACTTAAACATAAGACCTAAAACCGTAAAAATCCCAGAAGAAAACCTGGGCAATACCATTCAGGACATAGGCATGGACAAAGACTTTATGTCTAAAACACCAAAAGCAATGGCAACAAAAGCCAAAATTGACAAACAGGGTCTAATTAAACCAAAGAGCTTCTGTACATCAAAAGAAACCATCATCAGAGTGAACAGGCAATGCAGAGAATGGGAGAAAATTTTTGCAATCTATCCAGCTGATAAAGGGCTAATATCCAGAATCTACAAAGAACTTAAACAAATTTACAAAAGAAAAAAAAATCAAACATCCCCATCAAAAAGTGGGTGAAGGATATGAACAGACACTTCTCAAAAGAAGACATTTATGCAGCCAACACACATATGAATAAGAGGTCATCATCACCGGTCATTAGAGAAATGCAAATCAAAAACACAATGAGATACCATCTCATGCCAGTTAGAATGGCGATCATTAAAAAGTCAGGAAATAATGGATGCTGGAGAGGATGTGGAGAAATAGGAATGCTTTTACACTGTTGACAGGAGTGTAAATTAGTTCAACCATTGTGGAAGACAGTGTGGTGATTCCTCAAGGATCTAGAGCTACAAATACCATTTGACCTAGCCATCCCATTACTGGGTATATACTCAAAGGATGATAAATTATTCTACTATGAAAACACATGCACATGTATGTTTATTGAAGTACTAGTCACAATAGCAAAGACTTGGAAACAACCGAAATATCCAACAGTGATGGACTGGTTAAAGAAAATGTGGCACATATACAACATGGCATACTCTGCAGCCATAAAGAAGGATGAGTTCATGTCCTTTGCAGGGACATGGATGAAGCCGGAAAGCATCATTCTCAGTAAACTAACACAAGAACAGAAAAACAAACACTGCATGTTCTCACTTATAAGTGGGAGTTGAACAAGGAGAACACATGGACACAGGGAGGGGAACATCACACACCAGGGCCTTTCAGGGGGTCGGGGGCCAGGGGAGGGATAGCATTAGGAGAAATACCTAATGTAGGTGACGGGTTGATGGGTGCAGCAAACCACCATGGCACACGTACACCTATCTAACAAACCTGCACGTTCTGCACATGTACCACAGAACTTAAAGTATAATAAAAAAAAAAAGAGAGAGAGAGAGAAAGATTAGCATCTTCTATTTCCTGTACCTTGGAAGACTTGCTTTTAGGATACTACCACTATGCCATGGAGAACATAAAATGTTCTGTAGAGACTCTCATTTAGACAGGAAAGGAGGCTCCTGAATGACAGTTATGGCTGAATTGCCAACTGACAGCATCCATCAACCACATCTGTGAGCTGTCTTGAAAATTATACCTGCAACCCCAGTTGAATTTCCTCAGCTGACCTGATTGACATGGACAGAGATAAGGCCTTCACACTGGGCCCTGCCCAAAATTCAGTTTCAGAATCAAGATAAATTATTTTGTTTTAAGCCATGAAACTTTAACAGGGCAGTTTATAATGAAGAAACAAATAATAACAAACGATCTATCAAGCTAGAGAAAGATCCCACGTTCATTTCATGTTGCGATACTTCACTAGTATTGTAAAGGGAAAGTGAGAAAGAAAAAGAAAGAGAGAGGGAGAGGAAGAGAAAATTGAGAGAAAAAGAGAGATTCCAAACAAAATGATGATGTCTCAAAATAAAATAAAATTTTTCATCTATTTGTCTAACACACACACACACACACACACCCCTCTATTGCTTGTTATCCAACCCTATTTTATATCCCTGAAGATTTATTTGAGTCCTTGAGAAATCCTCTTATGAACACTAGAGCTCCTCTTAGGGTTAGTGGGGAAGGGGTATAACTGAGCTTTCCCTATAGACTGGAGTAAATGAGCTAAGCTAGAATGTCTTCTGCTTCTTCCTCCTCCTCCTCTTCCTCATCTTTCTCCACTGCTCCTCCTCTTCTGAATTTAAACAGTCTATATATGATTTTTGTTTCTTATGTAATTGAGTTCCTCAATGTGTCCCAGACTTAGTTTCTTTACACCTTTTAAAACCTATGCTTTCAGAAATCCTTAGGTTCTGGAGTCCCCTAATCTTGGTTGGATATCTTCTTGTGCTATTTGCTATTTTTATGACATTTGTCATTTACTAGCTGAATTAGTTCATTTCCTCACTGCTATGAACAAAACCCTAAGACTGGTAATTTATAAGGAAAATATATTTAATTGACTCACAATTCCATCGGCTGTTAAGGAAGTATGATGCTGATGTCTGCTCAGCTTTTTGGGAGGCCTCAGGAAATTTACAATCATGTCAGAAGGCAAAGGGGAAACAGCCCTTCACACGGCTGCAGGAAGAGCAAGAGAGAGATGGGGAAGGTGCCACAAACTTTTAAACAACCAAATCTCATGAAAACTCAATCACAAGACAGCTCCAAGGAAATGGTGCTGTACCATTCATGAGAACTCCACCTCCATAATTTAATCACCTCCCACCAGGCCCCAATTCCTGCTCTGGAGATTACAATTCAACATGAGATTTGATGGGGTCAAAGATCCAAAGCATATCATCAACATTTTTTATGAATCAGGTTTTTAAAAAATCAGTTAATAATGGCATCTATAATTTGCTGTGAGGATTTGATAAATTAAAATTATTTGTCGATAACAAAAATGTCCATGAAAAACTTGATTGAAAATTAAATAAGAAAATTCTTCTAAAGCTTCCAGTAAGCATCAGTTAATAAATGGTAGTTTCTGTTTCTCTTATTGTTTTTGTTAAAAACAATATCTTCTACATGTGAGTAATGGTAAAATGGGATAACAGTGTGATTTGTTTCAAATAATTTATTTTTATGCTGGTATTTCCTACTTTAGGATAAATGAAAATATAGATTATTGAATCTGAAAATAAATCATATTATTTATAAATAAAGCATAATGGAAGATTAATTTGGATTCAGATATTAAGAAGACTGAATAACTGATATGAAATATTCCTACACACTAGTTTTAAAATGATATTCTACAAGGAAACTTTGAGGGTGTTTTGAAATGACATGTTTATGGTAGACAAATGTATCATATGCTCTTATGAATATTTAATATGTCAGGAAAAGATCCAACTCTAAATTTTCATGTTAGAGTCAGCTTCCTAAGACCACTCTATGCATAACTGTGTTACACAGGTTTCCTGGAATAGACCTTGAAGTGGAGGATTGCAGGCAGAATCTTTGTTGTGGAGTGCTCTTGAGATACACACCTGTAAAGAAATGAGAAATGCAGGATTAGACAGAGGGGGAAGCTTCCAAACAATAAGGTGACAATGGAGGATTCTGCTGATTCTATAAACAGCTCTGGACTTAAAATGAGCCTTCAACATTGTTCCAAATCGAGTCATAAGAGTTCAAGTTTGGTATCCCACCATAGGATGACAATGGACCTCAGGATGCATTCACACAATGGGCATACTCTTGACCTATGCAGTTTCCTGTGGTTGAGGGCAATTCCTAACTGAGTGATGAAGCTGTAAATGGTCTTCCTCATAAACTGGGAAATGGGTTTCTTGGAGGCCCCGAAGAGGAAAACTGACAGAGTATCACAATAACAGCTACAATATCCTAGATCCAAAACAAATTTAAAATATTTATTAGGGTGATTCATTTCTTCATTTCTTTCAAAACATGTTTACAAAAACATGTTTTGAAAACATTAAATATATTTGATATAGTTTAGTAGGAAAATACTCAAAATCAGCATTGTGAAAAAAATGTGTTTCTTATACAATTAAACTGCATTTGAAGTAGATGGCAATGTTATACAAATCTCGAAAAGTTTTTCTTTTCTTAAACAAGGGCCACAGTGATGTACTACAGTGTAATTAACACTGAAATTCTGGGAACTACTCTATCATTTCCAGTCACAATAGTTGCAAAGCTGGGAAGTAAACACTGCACATAAGATAATTGATTTCCCTTGGAATACAACAGGCTGAAGTTCCATTCATTATACAAATTAATAAAATTCAAACTACATAAAATATATATTAGTCATCGATGATTAATTCATCTATATCTGGGTACCAAAGGTCTGGGCTACTTAAACCATGTAGATTTTTAATCTTTTCAATTTAGAAAGAAGAACTTGTGTATCCACATCCTGCTTTGTAGCTATAAATATATCAAAATTCTAGATTGGGAAAAATTGTAAGGAAAATCTGAAGCTTTCATATAGTGTGAAAATAATTCAGCACATATGGACAATTTTTGATGTTTGCAATAAGCAGAAAGATCTCTAATGGAGATGGCTTTATGACATTGTTTAGGAAAGCATAAAAATAAACTTTTAAAGTGCTGTTATATAAAAGTAAAACAACAGTTATTTCTCTGTGTTTTGAAAGCTGAAACTAAATAAATGACAGTAGAAGCAGAGGTGCTTTGTTACAAGTGCTTCTCAACCATTTACAATTAATATCTTTAATGGCAGGCAGAAAGAAAACTGCTTCAACAATATAAAGATATAGCAGTTCAAAGTGGCAACCACGCAAGATATTACTTTGAAATGCCCTGCTTTAACAGTATACCTGGGGACTTTGTATTCTCTTCTAAACTGGGTTTAATATAAAGCAAATCCCACCACAACTGTCTTTAAGCTTTCTAGCAAAATGGCCCTCCAGAAAGATGATCTTTAATGTTAACCCCTGTCAAAATGACAGCTCCCCAAATGGAGAAGTCAAATCTCAGAACAAAACAGTAGAAAGTTTCATAGAAGTTAGTAAAAAAATAAAATTTTGAGTGTTAAATGATTCTCACATATTGAATACCATTTTACTTATTTCCTCTGATAAATCCATTCACCAGTATCATCATAATTTATGACCTTTAATATAGTACAATGCTACCCTTTCATAAATGTACTTCAATGAAGTAAGATTACTCCTATATATTATTACTATGGATACTACATCATCCTTTCTTTGTGCTCAAGTTGCCATGAGCTAAAGCCTCAGTAAAAAAGGTAGATGTATGTATAGGTATGTCTATTCCTATATTTTATCAAATATTTATGTATATATGTATCTGTCTATCTATCACAATATCTAAATATTAGCAAGTTTATGAGACAGTGATATTGAAAACAATATCTTCAGTAGAATTAAGGTTTATCTTATTTGAGGTCAGAAAATAAAACCATGTTAGATTTAGCTTAGAACATGTATACCTAAAAAAGATTGCTTAAATTAGCTTATAAGTGAGAACTGTGACAAGTATGTTAAGCAAACAACTTACTGGATGTTATTTCTTCCATTCTGTATACTCTTAACTACCACATATAATAAAGTCCTAATAATCTACTTTAGGAAAGTAAAATAGAAGACTGAAGCAATAATTTAGATCATTTAATCTAAAAAAAATCCCATCATTGTGCCAATTATTTGGTATTTCAAGGATAATAAGATCAATGGTCTCCATGATTATTGTTAGTATTATTTTTATCATTAATTTTCATTAATTTATCATTTATTTAATACTTTCTTGAGAATATCAGTATATCTTAAAATCCTGCTAAATTTTACATGTATGAATTCTGGATATTACTAAGCTGACCTAAACTTCATATCTCCGAAAAGAAAAACTAAGATGACAATACAGTGAAAATTAAGTTTTAGTTTCAGATTCTGAGGAAATAATGCATAAATTTGAAAAATAGCTATGTTCTTATATAATTATAAAATAAAAATGTTATTTCTATCTAAATAAAATATACAATGTATTAATCTAGATTAATGAACTTGCTCTAAATACTTTGTACCAAATTACTGTGTTCCCATCTATTACAACATATGATTTTTACTACTTTGTACATATGTGTATCATTGAAATATAACTATTATGTCTCCTTATATTTTGTTTCATTGTAACATTTAAAACATTCACGTTATTTTAAAAAATAATGTATATGTCAATTTTGGCTTTTGTTGCCATTGCTTTTGGTGTTTTGGACATGAAGTCCTTGTTGCTAATTGACAAATGGGATCTAATTAAACTAAAGAGCTTCTGCACAGCAAAAGAAACTACCATCAGAGTGAATAGGCAACCTACAACATGGGAGAAAATTTTCGCAACCTACTCATCTGACAAAGGGCTAATATCCAGAATCTACAGTGAACTCAAACAAATTTACAAGAAAAAAACAAACAACCCCATCAAAAAGTGGGTGAAGGACATGAACAGGCACTTCTCAAAAGAAGACATTTATGCAGCCAAAAAACACATGAAAAAATGCTCATCATCACTGGCCATCAGAGAAATGCAAATCAAAACCACTATGAGATATCATCTCACACCAGTTAGAATGGCAATCATTAAAAAGTCAGGAAACAACAGGTGCTGTAGAGGATGTGGAGAAATAGGAACACTTTTACACTGTTGGTGGGACTGTAAACTAGTTCAACCATTGTGGAAGTCAGTGTGGCGATTCCTCAGGGATCTAGAACTAGAAATACCATTTGACCCAGCCATCCCATTACTGGGTATATACCCAAAGGACTATAAATCATGCTGCTATAAAGACACATGCACACGTATGTTTATTGCGGCATTATTCACAATAGCAAAGACTTGGAACCAACCCAAATGTCCAACAATGATAGACTGGATTAAGAAAATGTGGCATATATACACCATGGAATACTATGCAGCCATAAAAAATGATGAGTTCATATCCTTTGTAGGGACATGGATGAAATTGGAAACCATCATTCTCAGTAAACTATCGCAAGAACAAAAAACCAAACACTGCATATTCTCACTCATAGGTGGGAATTGAACAATGAGATCACATGGACACAGGAAGGGGAATATCATACTCTGGGGACTGTGGTGGGGAGGGGGGAGGGGGGAGGGATAGCATTGGGAGATATACCTAATGCTAGATGACGAGTTAGTGGGTGCAGCGCACCAGCATGGCACATGTATACATATGTAACTAACCTGCACAATGTGCACATGTACCCTAAAACTTAAAGTATAATAAAAAAGAAAAAAAAGAAAAAAAAATAATGTATATGCTAATACTCATGAGAAGTATATGAGAAGGCTTGTTCTTGTGCCTGATATTTCTATAACTGTGTAAAGCATAAGGGAGAACTTCCTTTCCAAAAACATAGACGTTAAGGAAGTTGATTTTTGTTTTCTTTCACAGATGAGGCCTGTTCTTCATAACTGTTTTCTAGGTGATTGGCTATTTATCAACTTGCTCCATAATCTGTTTAGAGTTAAAGAGGACCGCGGAAACTGCACGTCCAGGTGTCACAGGTTACAAAACTAATAATTAAAAAAAATTTTAAACTTATTTCAGATTCCCTCCTGAAGTCTACTACATTGTTTATACAGTTGGAGGACAAAGTCAGCCACTGCCAGAATTTATATTCTGCACTAGGCGATTCAGGAAACAGTGAGTCCAAGTATTTCTTACTCTTCAAATTGGGTTCGATGTTTGCAGTCACTTTCCTATCCCTGGTATTATCAGGAAAGGGACTGCAATTTCCTTTCTACTTCTCTGAGTCAACTGCAAAGTCTCAGATGTTTTCATAGTTGAGACAAGATAAAAAGCAGCATCAGTGAAAACCATGGGGTTCTATGGAGGCATCATTGTGTAGTGAGTAGAAGCATGCTGCTCTAGCTGTATCTCACTGGGTTCAAACCCTGACTATACAGCATATGGTCCGTTAAGGGTCAGGTGACCACAAGAATTTCTATGCTAGTAAAATAGGTTTATAATAATGCCAGTTAATCTAAAGATGATTTAAGTGAGGAGTATTTGGTATTTTTCAAGCACTCAATAATCATTAATTGTGATCATAATCTTCCCCTTACCTACTTCCAATATGTAAATAATTTACATTTATTAAACCAAAGAAATTTAATCTTGCTTTTCTGAAACAACACAATTCAATTTCAATTTTCTTTACATAGAGAGAGGGAGCATCTCACCGCAGATAAAGGTGTATGCTTATTTTTTCTCCACTCAAAATTATGCTGACACGCAAAAACAAATATTTAGTACAATATCAATTCATATGTTAATTATGCTTAGAGGGAATTGGGCTAAACATGAAGCATTCATTTAAAATGAGGGCCTCCCATCATACTTTGCTGATGATATTAAGTATTGAAAGCCAACTTTTTCTACCTGTTTACTCTTATGTCATAGTAGCATGATTTCCCAGATGGCAGACACTTTGTCCTTTAGTACATAGCTAGGCATTTGATGCTTATAACAGTGACTTCTCAGTAATTATGCACTGCCAGGAAAGATAATTACTTTAAAAAATTATTTAGGAAATTATTTAGCAAATAGTAAATAAATAGTATTAAGTCGGTTGCCATTATTTCTGAACATCTTCAACTTCCCTCAATTTTCTCATCTGAAAAATGGAGATATGCACTTCACAGCAGCCCATTGTGAGAGAGAGTAGAGTCAATATAGATAAAATTCTCCAAAGACCAAAAGTTTATCTAGCTCATAATATGTTCTTCATGAGTATTCATTTTTTAAATTACTGTATCTTTTTATCTCATTATGACTAAAATTAAACATTTTATTCCCTTCCCAAAACCTTATGTGTCTCCTGTGTTCCCAATATGCTGGATATCAGGTGTGGGCTATAATAGTGCCATGATTTTCCTTTGGAGACTCCAAATCCTCAGTCCACATTATTCCACCTATAACTCCATAGATGCCATGAAATCCAGACCTCAGTACAGAGAGTGACTTACATGAACTTTGCTAAAAATTTTGGACAAAGTTTACTCCCTTTTGATTCTAAATAGATAGAGTAATTTTGCTGTCTCAGTGTAGCACGTTCTGAACCTACTGAAGCAGCAGCTGATGTTGAGGCAGAAATGAAAGATGCAGAGGCAGAGTCCGCATAACACTGTCTGAACACCTGAGAACAAGTGAACACTGATGAATTTTACTGTTCTGTTTTAGCCCAAGGTCAGTAAACATCTTCTGTAAGAGGCTATATTGCAAATATTTTAGGTTTTATGGAACATATGGTTTGGGTGCAACTATTAAGCTCCAATGATGGACATGGCTCTGTTGCAATTAAACTTGATTTACAAAAACAGGCGGCAAGATCAATTTGGCCATGGACCATAGTTTATTGACTCCTGTCTTTTCCTGACAAAGTAGAATTTCCTTACTTGGCAACCAAAGCAGTTAGTCTTAACTAATACACCCTGTATTGGGCACTGGATTAACAGACTTTTAAGCCAAAAATTTGAAAAATAATCATTTTTACCTTTTCCCTGTTCCCTTGCGGCATAAATATAACATCAGAAAGTATACCTCTATTAAATGTTTCCTTGGTCTATTTACTCTTTCCATTCCCACCTATAACTTGTTATTTCAAATCACAGTCATCTCCTCCTTGACATTCTATAAAAGCTCTTTACATATTCCTTTGAGTCCAGGATTCTTTTCAATTCTTTTTCACATGGAAAGTCTTATGATATTTCCACAATACATATATTGGCATGCTGTGGTCATATCCAGGTGATTGTTTATGAACCTTTGATATGGATAATATCTCCTGTCATAAAGTACATATTATATGACTTATTTATTAAACTGTATCTTTTGTTTCTAGAATATAAATTATGTGAGGATCACAGCAATTTTTTTTTGTTTATGGCTTTCTTCAATTGTTTATACATGTGGTTGATATAATGTGAATAACAAATATACATTTCTAAAAAGGAGGCCAAATGATTCATCAGAGAAAGTAAATATAAAAAGAATGCATTTTTTTCTGAATAAATACAGACTTAAACCATGTAATAAACTTCTGCATTTAGAAAACCATTAAGGTCTATAATACATATTTACTATTCTATGGTAATCTCTTAGATTTATCTTGGGCCAACATATTAAAATTTTATTGGAATAAAAACAGAAAAGAGATTTTTTAAAAATATTACTTTCATATGCCTAATTTTCCAATTGTCTTTCTATTCTCATTGGCTCTTAAAATTTACTTATTATTCAATGTCCAGTTCAAGTACAGATTCTCATTGTCTTTCTAATTTATTTCCTGTAGTGTTAGTTTGTTGTTTTTGACACATTTTCTGAATCACACATTTTTATATTTCATATTGTATGTGAATTAAATTGCTGCAGATTCTTCCTATGTGCATGTCTTTGATGCACATGTACAATGAATGTTCCCAGAAAGAATTAGTAAATAACACATTTTAACTTCTTTTTACGTCACCAATTTCAGTATAAAGCAGTGTATATAGAAAATAGTCACTAAATTCTTACTAAATGAGTGAATTTCAAAGGAAAATGGAAAATGGATGATCATAAAATTACATCTGGAAGGAAGTCATGCCCAGAAAAATTACCTAATGACTGCACACACAACTTCTGCTAACATTATACTGAAGGAAACAAGTGTATTACAATAACGTGAAACATAGCAGATGATTGGTTTACACTTCACATCATTCAGTTGGTATTTTGGTGTGGAGAAATAATATTTGATCATAACAATAGCATTTAAAATTGTCTTTATTTGATCTTTATTCTAACTAGTGATATGGATCACACAAAAGGTGTTTAGGATCTTTCTTCTATGGCATGAGAATATTTTTTAAAATATATTTAGCTGTTCAAAAAGTACAATGATATAAACAGAGTGTGGAAAACTTAAGAGAAAAAACAGGAATTATAATTAATGATGTATTCAATATAAACCAAAAATAAAGTGCCAATCTCAAACCATTTTTTAAAACATGTGGTCTGAAATTATCAAAACTGACTCTAGAAGCAATCAATACTAAAATATTTGTCATACAAATAATTAATGAGAATGTTATCAAATAATTCCTCTAATAAAGTCCCTGGTCACAGAATTCATATTTCAGAAAGGAAAAGAAAGAATACATACTTTCTTTAATATATAAATTGATTCGGAACAAAAACATGAAAAAAACTAGAAATTACTTTTGTAAAGCTAGCATAAACTCAAAAATAAGTGTACCTGTGTATGTTTATGCACACATATGAGGGCACGTGTGTACGCGTGTGTGTGCACACCTCACATGTGTATGAACTACACACTCAAGATGAATTCTATTTAAAAACAAAAATGCAGCAAATCTAGTAACAGAAATTAGCAGAAATTGAATCATCAAGTAATTATCACAGGGACATAGGATTTTCACTATCATATACATATCATAGATGTATGTGATCTGTGATCATTTGAATGAGGGTGCAAAAACAAATGCTTAAATATTTCAGCATAATACAGCATTTACATCTGTGTGGTATAAATGGTATTGAATAATATCATTAATTCAAAAGACCAAATTCAACAAAATCTGACCTATAATACATATATTTAGTCTTCCTCTTTCATCATTTAATTTTTCTATTCCATAATTATTATCTGGTTTGAATTAACATGGTTATCATATGTTTGGATAAATATATTTTTATAGGCAGGGATCTTTAAATTGGTAAAACATTTTACTCTTTTTAAATGTTTCTTTGTAATTCCACTTCCACCCACCTAGTCTTCCATATACACTTTAGAAAGAAATTATTAGGTTTCAAAAAGTATCCTAGATGGAACAGACTAATATTGCTGTGAATTAATAGCAAAGGCCGCGCGTGGAGGCTTATGCCTATAATCCCCACAATTTGGGAGGTGGAGTCAGGTGGATCCCTTGACGTCAGAAGTTTGAAACAGCCCTGGACAACATGGTGGAATCCTGTCTCTACTAAACATACAAAAATTAGCTGGGTGTGGTGGCACGTGCCTGTATTCCCAGCTACTTGGGAGGCTGAGACAGGAGAATCGCTTGAACTCGGGAGGCGGAGGTTGCAGTGAGCTGAGATGGCGCCACTGCACCCCAGCCTGGCGATAGAGTGAGACTCCATCTCGAAAAAAAAAAAAAAAAAAAAAAAGAGACTGGAAATAATTGAGGTCTTTAAATATTGAGTTATGCCATGCATTAACAGTAATTCTCTAATTTTTTTCTTTTACATAGTTCAGTAAATTTTAATAGATTGTATTCCAGTGTATCCATTGCTAATTTGTTCCTAGGTAATTTGTAAGTAGACATAAATTTCCCACTCTAAAAAGAATTTCTTATATAATTTTCATTTTTCTTTTGATAATGTATAAGAAATATGTTATTTGTTTTATGCTGATCTTATAATTAGCCATATTTTTTATAATTAGCCTTTTTTTTTTTTTTTTTTTTTTTTTTTTTTGAGACAGAGTCTCGCTGTGTCGCCCAGGCTGGAGTGCAGTGGCGCGATCTCGGCTCACTGTAAGCTCCGCCTCCCGGGTTCAGGCTATTCTCCTGCCTCAGCCTCCCGAGTAGCTGGTACTACAGGCGCCTGCCACCACGCCTGGCTAATTTTTTGTATTTTTAGTGGAGACCTGGTTTCACCGTGTTAGCCAGGATGGTCTCGATCTCCTGACCTCATGATCCGCCCACCTCAGCCTCCCAGAGTGCTGGGATTACAGGCGTGAGCCACCGCGCTGGGTCCCTGCCATGTTTTATACATTCTTATTCGTTCTTTTTATCTTAGCCATGTCATTATGACTTCTGCAATACATAAGAATCTAGATTCTTTCTGCTTGATATTCACTCTTTTATGTATTTTCTAGTTTTATTTCTCTTATTTTATTGAAAATCATCTCCAATTTTTCATTTAAAGTTAGTTGTAACAGGCATCCTAGTTTCCAAAATAAAAGATATCTTTCTAATGTTTTGCTTTAAACATAATATACAGTATGTTTCTCATAGATGTGCTCTATCCAAACAAGAACTTTCAATCTTATGGTTTCTAAGAATTATTATTAACATGTATTTGGTGCAAATATTTATTTTTAGTGTATTTTTCTAAAACTATGGAGGTAATTGTATAATCCTCCTTCCTTAATCTTTTAATATGACATGCTTACATACTTTTTTTAAAGTTGTATTATCCTTGAATTCCTGATGTAAGTGTTTTTGTAATATAGTAAAAGCTTTATTTAATTTAAAATTTTCATTTTGGAATAATTTCAGACTTACAGAAAAGTTGACTTAATAGTACCAATAACTACTATGTATCAAAAGTCCCCAACTATAACATTATACTATAATCCCTTTAATATTGTCTTTTTCCTTAAAAGATGCAGACGTTGTGTTCGTTCAAGGCATTCTCTTAAAGTTGTACTTGAATCAAAGAAGAAATTTACAGGGAAGTTGGAAAACCTTTCATAATGAATAATAATGATACTATAATATATCTCATTTTGTGGGATGCAAATGTAGTAGTATTTAAAAATATTTATAGTTTTGTGTATTGATCCTATAAAAAAGATAATGCAAAATCAATTATCTAAACATCCACAATAAGCTACCAAAACAGATTACACTGAAACTAAAGGAAGAAGAAGAATGGCAACAGCAAATGTAAAAGCAGAAATTAGGGACAGAGAAAAATACAAGGAAAAATTTGTTCTGTGAAAGATTAATATATTTGTTTGACATATGGTAAGTCTAATTAAAAAACACACACCAATATAAGGAATTTTTTAAATAACATTATGTACAGAATGTACAGAGGTGTATAGTTTATTTTCCAAATAGCTTGTGTTTTTCTAAGTATCTTATTTTTATTGATTTCTAACTTAATATGCTTGTGATCAGAGAATGTACTTTCTATGACATAAAAAATTCAAATATATTGAGACGATGTATGACTTATCATATATTCTATCTTGTTAAATGTTTGGTAGCATTTACCAATTGAAAAAATATATATTGGTTATAAATGTCAAATATTTATTTCTGTTTTATTTTTTAACTCCTCTATTTTCATACTGATAGAGTATTCATTTGATCAAGTGGTGATGGAAAGGTGTCAAATTGTCTTTATTTTATTTTAATGGTTTTGGGGGAAGAGGTGGTTTTTGGTTACATGATAAGTTATTTAGCAGGGGTTTCTGAGATTTTGATGCACCCATCACCCAAGCAGTGTACACTGTACACAATGTGTGGTCTCCTTCACCCTCCTTCCACCTTTCCCTTCAAGTCCCCAAAGTCCATTATATTATTCTTAAGTTTTTGTGTCCTTGTAGCTTAGCTCTCACTTATAAGTAAGAAAATGCAATGTTTGATTTTCCACTCCCGAGTTACTTCACTTAGAATAATAATCTCCAACTCCATTCAGGTTGCTGCAAATGTCATTATTTCATTTTTTTTCTTTACTTTACTTTTCTTTTTTTCTTTCTTTCTTTCTTTTTTTTTTTTTTTTAGATGAAATTTCACTCTTGTTGCCCAAGCTGGAGCACAATGGCACGATCTCAGCTGACTGCAACATCTGCCTCCCAGGTTCAAGCGATTCTCCTGCCTCAGCCTCCCAAGTAGCTGGTCTTACACATGCCTGCCACCAGGCCCAGCTGATTTTTGTATATTTAGTAGAGACAGGGTTTCACCATGTTGACCAGGCTGGTCTTGAACTCCTGACCTCAAATGATATGTCTGCTTTGGTCTCCCAAAGTGCTGGGATTACAGGCATGAGCCACTGCGCCCAGACTGTTATTTTATTTCTTTTTATGGCTAGGTAGTATTCCATGCCACATTTTCTTTATCTATTCATTGGTTGATGGGCATTTAGATTGGTTCCACATTTTTACAATTGCAAACTGTGCTGCTATAATGTGCATTTGTCTTCTTCATATAATGACATCTTTTCCTCTAGATAGATACCTAGTAGTGGGATTGCTGGATCAAATGGAGGTACTACTTTTAGTTCTTTAAGGCATCTCCAAACTGTTTTCCACAGTAGTTATACTAGTTTACATTCCCACCATTAATGTAAAAGTGTTCCCTTTTCACCGCATCCATGTCAATATCTGTTATGTTTTGATTTTTGAAGTATGGCCATTCTTGCAAGAATAAGGTGATATCTCATTGTGTTTTTAATTTGCATTTCCCAGATAATTAGTGATGCTGAGTATTTTTTCATGTATTTGTGGGCCATTTGCGTATCTTCTTTTAAGAATTTTCTATTCATGTCCTTAGTCCACTTTTTGATGGAATTTTTCTCTTTCTCTTGCTGATGTGTTTGATTTCCTTGTGGATTCTGGATATGAGTGCTTTGTCGGATGTATAGATTGTGAAGATTTTCTCCTACTCTGTGGGTTGTCTTTTGCTGATTATTTATTTTGCTGTGCGAAACTTTTTAGTTTAATTAAGTTCAATCTATTTATCTTTGTTTTTGTTGTGTTTGCTTTTGGTTTCTTGGTCGTGAATAACCAAGCCAATGTTTTGAATGTTTTTTCCAATGTTATCTTGTAGAACTTTTATGGTTTATGATCTTAGATTTAAGACTTTGATCCACCTTGAGTTGATTTTTGTATAAGATGAGAAATGAGAATTCAGTTTCATATTTCTACATGTGGCTTTCCAAATATTGCAGCACCATTTGTTGAACAGGGTGTCTTTTCCAAACTTTATGTTTTTATTTGCTTTGTTGAAGTTCAGTTGACTGCTAAGTATTTGGTTTCATTTCTGGTTTCTCTATTCTGTTTCATTGGTCTATGTGCCTATTTTTATACCAGTACCATGCTGTTTTGGTGATGTCTTGTAATATAGTTTGAAGTTGGGTAATGTGATACATCCAGATTTATTGTTTTTGCTTGGTCTCGCTTTGGCTAGGCAGGGTCTTTTTTGGTTCTATATGAATTTTAGGATTATTTTTTCTAGTTCTGTGAAGAATGATGATGGTATTTTGAGGAGAATTGCATTGAATCTGTATATTGCTTTGGACAGTATGGTCATTTTCACAATATTGATTCTACCCATCCACTAGCATGAGATGTGTTTCTATTTGTTTCTGTTGTCAATGATATCTTTCAGCAGTGTTTTGTAGTTTTCCTCGAAGAGATCTTTCACCTCCTTGGCTTTGTACATTCTATACATACACACACACACACACACACACACACACATGTGTATATGTATACATGTATACATATACACACACACATATATATATACACATAGCAGTTGTTGTAAAAGGGATTGAGTTCTTGATTCAATTCTCAGCTTGGTTGTTGTTGGTGTATAGCAGTGCTAATGATTTGTGTACATTGATTTAGTGTCCTGAAACTTAACTGAATTTATCAGATCTAGAAGCTCTTTAGATGAGTCTTTAGAGTTAACTACGTATACAATTATATCATTGGAAAACAGTGACAGTTTGATCTCCTCTTTACTGACTTGGATGCCCTATATTTCTTTCTTTTGTCTGGTTGCTCTGGCTAGGACTTCCAGAGCTATGGTTAATAGATGTGGTGAGTGGGCATCATATTCTCAGGGGGAATGTTTTTAAACTTTTCCCTGTTCAGTGTGATGTTGGCTGTGGGTTTGTTATAGATGGCTTGTATTACCTTGAGATATGCTCCTTCTATGCCAATTAGGCTGAGGATTTTAATCATAAAGGGATTTTGAATTTTGCCAAATGTTTTTTCTGTGTCTATTGAGATGATCATATAATTTTTGTTTTTAATTATGTTTATGTGATGTATCATATTTATGACTTGTATATGTTAAACCATCCCTGCATCACTGGTATAAAACCCACTTGAAATCTTTAGAGTATAAATTTGGCTGTTCTTTTTTAGCTATGTAAAATTTTACTTTATATAATTTGAAGTTATATTATTAAGAGCATAAGAATTTAAAATTGTTTTGTCTTTTAAGTGAATCAATTATTTTATCATTAGAAAATGTTTCTCTTTCTCTTTTGTACTGTTTTTCCTCTGCAGTCTACTTTAGCTGATATTCACATTAGAATTCATATGTTTTTATAACACTGGAACTTATTCCAGACACAGGGCATAATAAGGACTAGGTTTGTACTCTTGCCTTAAATAAACTAAGAAATTTTTGATAAAATATACATATCAATGGTCTTCAGACAGTGAACATCAGATAGTATAGGACAGTGGCCTCAAGACAGGGAAAACGAACATATGAACTAAATCATCCATCCATCTTATTGCCTTTACTGAACACAGAATAATTTTTCTGAGATTGGATCAATAGAAGTATAATCACAAATATAAGTAAATGGATATGACACATTGAAGAAGTATTAAATTTTTATGCACAGGAAACATCATCAAAGTGAGTTAAATTTACATTTAAGTCTTTAATTCATCTTGAGTCAATTTTTTGTATATGATGTAAAGAAGGGATCTAGTTTCAATTTTCTATATGGCTAGCTGCTTATCCCAGCATCAGTTATTTAACAGGGAGTCCTTTTCCCATTGCTTGGTTTTTTCAGGTTTGTTGAAGATCAGATGGTTATAGATGTGTGGTCTTATGTCTGAGTTTCCTATTCTGTTCCACTGGTTTATGTGTCTGTTCTTGCACAAATACTATGCTGCTCGGATTACTGTAGTCCTGTAGTATAGTTTGAAGTCGGGTAATGTGATGCCTCCAACTTTGTTCTATTTGGGCTCTTTTATGGTTCCATATGAATTTTAAAATAGATTTTTCTAGTTCTGAGAAGAATGTCAGTAGTAGTTTAATGGGAATAGCATTGAGCCTATAAATTGTTTTGGGTTGTATGGCCATTTTAATGATATTGATTCTTCTTGTCCATGAGCATAGAATGTTTTTCATATTCGTTTTCGTCATCTCTGATTTCCTTGGGCAGTGGTTTGTGGACTGTAAAAACCTTGGAAGACCACCTGGGATATACCATTCAGAACATAGGCACGGGCAAAGATTTCATGATGAAGACACCAAAAGCAATTGTGACAAAAGCAGAAATTGACAAATGGGATATAATTAAATTAAAGAGCTTCTGCACAGCAAAAAGATAAAAAAAAACAAACTATCATCAGAACGAATAGACACCTACAGAATGGGATAAAATTTTGGCAAAACATGCATCTGACAAAAGTCTAACATCCAGCATCTACAAGGAACTTCACCAAATTTACAAGAAAAAAAACAAGGCCTTTAAAAAGTGGGCAAAGGAAATGAACAGGCACTTCTCAAAAGATGACATACATGCTGTCAACAAGCATATAAAAAAACTTCAACATCACTGATCATTAGAGAAATGCAAATCAAAATCACAATAAGATACCAACTCATGCCAGTAAGAATGACTATTACTGAAAAGTTATAAAGCAGATTCTGGTGAGATTGTGTGGAAATAGGAACACTTTACATGGTTGGTGGGAGTGTAAATTAGTTCAACCATTGTGGAAAACAGTGTGGTAATTCCTCAAAGACCTAAAGACAGAATTACCATTCGACACAGCAATCCCATTAATGGGAATATGCCTAAAGGATTATAAATTGTTCTATTGTAAAGACATATGCATGCATATGTTCCTTGCAGCACTATACATACACAATAGCAAATACATGAAATTAATCCAAATTACCATCAATGATAGACTGGATAAAGAACATATGGTACATATACACCATGGAATACCAAGCAGCCACACAAAAAAAATGAGATCATGTCCTTTGCAGGGACATGGATGGAGTTGGAGGTCATTATCCTAAGCAAACTAAAGCAGGAACAGAAAACCAAATACTGCGTGTTCTCACTTTTAAGTGGAAGCTAAATGACGAGAACATGGACACATAGAGAGGAACAATACACACTGGGGCCTATCTGAGGGTGGAGGGTTGGGGGAGGGAGAGAAGCAGGAAACATAACTAATTGATACTAGGCATAATACCTGGGTGATGAAATAATCTGTACAACCAACCCCCATAATGCACATTTACTTATGTAACCTGTATATCTTACACATGTACCTAGATCTTAAACTAGAAGTTTAAAAAAGAACAAAATGAGTTAAATTATTGCATAATTATTTCAAATCAAATTACATATACCAACGTGTTGAGATCTATTGATTGTGAAGAGTTCTTTACTCATCTGACAAGCATTTAGTGTTAAGTGTTCTATTTGCTAGGCAATAGGAAATAGAAGCTGGAAAAAGAATGCTAAAGAAGATGCCCATGCCATTAAGAAATTTGTATATATTTATATATACATATGTACACACACATATCGTTTGTATTTATTAGAACAAATTAAGACATTAATGAACAATGGTGCAAATAGCAATTAACAATAACAAAAGTAACAAAATAATATAAAATATTGACAAAATATCTGGTAATCAGAGTGTTTGCTTCTACTTCCTGAGATTTCAACAACTTAAAATAACTCTTTTATTTAGCTCATGATTCTGTGGATCAGCTGAACAGTTCTGATCTGGGTTGGTTTTGGTCACCTCAGGGAGCTCATTCATGCTTCCGTGGTTGTGAGTTAAGAACCTGGTTAGTGGCTGATGATTCTGTATGGCCTTCTACACTTATCTAGCCATTGGCTCGGTGTCTGCAGGGCTGGCTTCATTCCTTTATTTTCTCCAGATGGCCTCTCGTCCTCCAGCAGGTTATGTCCTTTTATATGATGGCCTTAGTGATTCAAGGACACCAAAAGAGTGCTCATCATTGTACAAGCACTTTTCCAAGCTGCTTATGTCATTTTCTCTAATATTGCATTGGCTAAAGAAAGCAACACGATCACGGCATATTTAGGGTATAGAGAAATAGATTCACTTCCTGGATGGGAAGATGTACACCTTCACATTGCAGGAGTATAGCCAGAGCAAGTGGACATTTGTGACTACTTTTTAATAGGATATTTCCCAAAGATACTAACTTAAGGGCATATGGCCATTTTTATACATTAAGACATAAAGAAGTAAAATCATTCAATATCATCAAGAGTATAATAAATTAAACTTCAGTATCTTTTGAACATGTCTATCAAAGCATTAAGCTTTTTGTTTTATAATTCTCTCACTTTTTAGGGAGTGAACACTGAAAACAGGTGATTCTGTTATATTCAATTTCTAAATACACAGCTCGAAATCTGGCATGTGATAAGTACTGAAATGTTTGTAACAAGAATGAATAAGTCCTCAAAAATCTAAACATAGAATTATCATATGACCCAAAAAATCTACTTCTAGATACCTAGTCCAAGAAATTGAACGTAGGTGTGTTAGTTAGCTAAAGCTGCCATAACAAAATGCCACAGATTGCATGGCTTAAACAACAGAAATCTAGTTTTTCGCGATTCTGGAGGCTAGAAGTTGAAATCAAGGTGTCTTCGGGATTAATTTCTTCTGAGGCCTCCCTCCTTGGCTTGCAGATGGCCTGCCTTCTCTCCAAAGTCTTCATATAATTTTCTCTCCGTGTGTATCTGTGTCCTAATCTTTTCAGTTTATAAGGACATTGGTCATAATGGATTATGGTCCCCCCAAGTATTCCATTTAACTTTAATTACCTCTTTAAAGACGCTCTCTTCAAACACAATCACATTCTAAGTTAACTAGGGGTTAGAATTTTAACATGAATTTTTGAGGAGGATGCTTCAGCCTATAACAGTGGAGATTCGAGTCAATATTTTGATATCAATATTCATTGCAGCATTACTCACAATAACAAAAAGAGCGCAAAAAGAGAGAAACAACTCATGTCCATCGACAGATGAATGGATGAACAAAATGTGGATAAACAAAATATATCTGTATATTATTCATATATATCAGTATATCTTATTAATATAAATAAATATGTTTGTTTATTATTCATTAAAAATAAAATGTTAAATGTTGCAACATAGATGAAACTTGAAATTTAAGTGACAAGTCAGACTCAAGAAGACAAATATTGTCTGATTCTACTTATATGACACATCTAGAATAAGCAAATTCATACAGACAGAAAGTGAATTAGAGGATTATTAGTTACCTGAGGCTACAGAGAAAAAGGAATGGGGAGTTATTTATTTATTTTTACATTTTTATGGAGTTTCGCTCTTGTTGCCCAGGCTGGAGTGCAATGGCGTGATCTTGGCTCACTGCAACCTCTGCCTCCTGGGATCAAGTGATTCTCCTGCCTCAACCTCCCAAGTAGCTGGGATTACAGACAAGCACCACCACGCCTGGCTAATTTTGTATTTTTAGTAGAGATGGGTTTCACCCATGTTGGTCAGGCTGGTCTCGAAATCCTGATCTCAGCTGATTCGCCAGCCTTGGCCTCCCAAAGTGCTGGGATTACAGGCGTGAGCCACTGCACCCAGCTGTGTTATTGTTAATGGTTACAGAATTTCCATCTGGTGTGATGAAAAATTTTTGGAAGTACTAATAGTGATGGTTGCATAACAATTTAAATGTAATTAATGCCATTGAATTGTACACTTAAATGCTTAAAATGGCAAATTTTATTCATGCCACATATATTTTATCACCATATTAAAAAATTAATAATGTAATATACTAAAAACATTGAATCATATACTTTAAATTGCTGAATTGTACAGTATATATATTTTATTTTAACAAAGTTTTTTTTTTTTTAACTTCCAGGGCATATGTGCAGGATGCACAGGTTTGTTAAATAGGTAAACATGTGCCATGGGTGGTTTGCAGCACCTAGCAACCCATCACTGAAGTGTTAAGCCCAGCACGAATTAACTATTTTTCCTAATACTCTCCCGCCTCACCCCGCAACAGGAACAACAGTATGTGTTGTTCCCCTCCCTGTGTCCCTGTGTTCTCATTTTTCGGCTCCCACTTATGAGTGAGACCACGCAGTGTTTGGTTTTCTTTTCTTGCGTTAGTTTGCTGAGGATAATGGCTTCCAGCTCCATCTATGTCCCTATAAAGAACATAACGTCATTCCTTTTTGTGGCTGCATAGTATTCTATGATTTATTATTAATGGACATTTGGGTTGATTCCATGTCTTTGTTATTGTAATTAGTGCTGCATTGAACATACATGTAAATGTATTATTATCATAGAATGATTTATATTCCTTTAGGTGTATACCCAGTAATGCGATTGCTGGGTCAAATGTTATTTCTGGTACTACATCTTTGAGGAATCACAATACTGTCCTCCACAGTGGTTGAACTAATTTACATTCCCACCAACAGTGTAAAAGTTTTCCTATCTCTCCACAGTCTCGTCCGCATCTACTTTTTCTTGACTTTTTAATAATGGCCTTTAAAATAATATTTTAATAATAATTTAATTAAATTATTATTAATTTAATAATTTAATTAAATTTTAAATAATAATTCAATTAAATTATTATTAATTTAATAATTTAATTAAATTTTAAGTAATAATTTAATTAAAATGACTTTTTAATAATTTCTGACTAGTGGAGATAGTATCTCATGGTGGTTTTAATTTGCATTTCTCTAATAATCAGTGATGTTGAGCTCTTTTTCATATGCTTGTTGGCCATATGTATGTCATCTTTTGCGAAGTGTCTGTTCATGTCCTTTGCCCAGTTTTTAAGGGGGTTGTTCATTTTTTCTTGTAAATTTGTTTAAGTTCCCTGTAGACTCTCGATATTAGACATTTGTCAGATGGATAGGTTGCAAAAATTTTCTCCCATTCTCTAGTTTGTTCACTTACATGACAGTTTCTTTTGTTTTGCAGAAGCTCTTTACTTTAATTAGACCCCATTTGTTAAGTTTTGCTTTTGTTGCAATTGCTTTTCACATTTTCTTCATGAAATCTTTGCCCATGCCTATAGCCTGAATGGTATTGCCTAGATTTTCTTCTAGGGTTTTTACAGTTTTAGATTTTAAATTTATGCCTTTTATCCATCTTGAGTTAATTTTTGTATAAGGTGTAAAGAAAGGATTGGTCCAGTTTCAATTTTCTGCATATGGCCAGCCAGTTCTCCCAGCACCATTTATTAAACAGGGAATCCTTTTCCTATTGCTTTTTTTGGTCAGGTTTGTCGCAGATCAGATGGTTGTAGATGTGTGGTCTTATTTCTGGGTTCTGTATTTTTTTCCATTGGTCTATGTGTCTGTTTTTGTATCAGCACCATGCTGTTTTGGTTACTGCAGCTTTGTAGTATAGTTTGAAGCTGGGTAATGTGATGTCTCTAGTTTTGTTGTTTTTGCTTAGGATTGTCTTGGCTATTCAGGTTCTCTTTTGGTTCCATATGATTTTAAAACAGTTTATTTTTTTCTAATTCTGTGAAGAATATCAATGGTAGTTTGATGGGAATAGCTTTGAATCTAGAAATTACTTTGGGCAGTGTGGCCATTTTCATGATACTGATTCTTCCTATCTAAAGGTTGGAATGATTTTTCATCTGTTTGTGTCCTCTCTAACTTTCTTTAGCAGTCGTTTGTAGTTCTCCTTTAAAAGGTCTTTACTTCCCTTGTTAACCATATTCCTAGGTATTTTTTTTCTTTGTAGTGATTGTGAATTGGAGTTCATTAATGGTTTCTCTCTCTGCTTTTCTTTTGTTGGTGTATAGGAATGCTTGTGACATTTGCACATTGATTTTGTATCCTGAGATTTTGCTGAAGTTGCTTATCAGCTTAAGAAGCTTTTGGGATGAGGTTTTCTAGATATAGGATTATGTCATCTGCAAACAACGTCAATTTGACTTCTGATCTTCCTATTTGAATACCTTTCTTTCTTTCTCTTGCCTTGGCCAGAACTACTTCTATGTTGAATAGGAGTGTTAAAAAAAGCTGTTTTAAAAAAAGAATGAAACTGTTATTGTTGTTGTGTTCTTCCAGGATGGTGGACTGGAGGCATTGTTAGCATGCCTCCAAATAAAGTATAGAGAGTCACACTGTGAACTTTTTTTCAAGAAGCAGTACAGTAACTTAACAGAAAAATGGAAAGAAACCACGGACTCATTGAAAGAATCATCAGGCAGCAGTCTACACCATGAACCAGATAGAAAATGTGAGTCTCCAGAGTGTAAGGTGGAGAGAGATTGACACAATGACACACCCTCCAACAAGAGAGCTGTGAAAACCAGGCCATGGGGGAAACCCTTACCCCTATCCAGTGCAGGAGCTGATTTAGTGAGCAGTGGGAAATATATGAGAAGGAGCAGCATCGGGAGGTGCTTTGCATGCACACCAACTCCAGAAAGAATGAAGGGAAGCCATTCCTGGTCCCACCTCACAGGAGACTCCACAGAAGTCAGCCAGCTGACTCGGTGATCACAGGTTAAGAGAAGCTCACAATGAGATTTGTGATATCATCTTGAGTGAGGATGAACCCCATTGGCCAGAACCAAAGAGCAAGCAGGAAGGGTGCTATAGCCATGAGCACAGAAGCTAGACATCTCTGCTTCATAGGCAGACTGAGAGGGGCATGGCCTGAAAGCTGCTGTTTCTGACTCTGTCAGGGAGAATTACAGCCTGGAGGAGTTTTAAGTTCTGAGCACAGGCTGCCTGGAACTCAGGTACCTGCTAGCAGAACACTCTGAATATGAGACCTGTCTTGCCAAGAATCTACAAGGAACTAAAAATTTAAAAATAAAAATATAAAATATTTAAAAATAGGCCAGGCACAGTGGCTCACGCCTGTAATTCTAGCAATTGTGGGAGGCTGAGGCAGGTGGATTGCTTAAGCTCAGGAGTATGTGCCTGTAGTCCCAGCTGCTCAGGAGGCTGAGGTGGGAGGATCATTTGAGCCTGGAAGGTCGAGGCTACAGTGAGCCGTGATTGCACCACTGTGCTCTAGCCTGGGAGACCTTGACTCACAAAGTAAAACATAATAAATAAAAATCAATATATAAAAAATAAAAGGTGAATAAAATTAATCAATTGATTGAGATAATAGAAATATTAGCATGAATAAGGAAGAACAAAAAATTGTGTTTGCTTATTCAAGAGTAATATATCTAGGAATTCATGAAAGACATAACCCATGTGAATTAAAAGAGATGTTTATTATAGTATCATTTAAAATCTTGAAAACATGAAAATAGTGTAAATAGCCAGAAACAAAGAAATAATTAAACTACAGTATACCAACTCCACAAGAACACCATATTCTTTTAGAATATAAATGAAAAAACTACAGATGATTGTATAATATTTCTATTATAAAATACATCTGCATAAATAACAGAATATGAATATGAAATTAGAGAAATTAGCCAAGGCTATTCTTTGTAATATTAAAATACAGATGAAATTTTCATTGTTTTCTATATTAGTTAATTAAACATGTCAAAGTAGCACAATTGAACCTTATACCATCTGTAACTGAATCAGTGACCATTCACTAGTCTGTCCAAAAGATTTTACTTCTACTTTGGCTGATGAAAAACTCACCAACTGCAAGACTGAAAAGCAAAACAAAATAAAACACACAAAATAGACTTCATTGCTTTGAACTAATTCTGCAATGCTAAGGATAAGCATTTGAATTCCTTACAGAGAGTTGCCTTCATATGTGACATTCTGATGTCCAGCATGTCTTAGAAAAAATACAGATAAGAATTAAAAAGAATTAGAAACCTTAATATTCTTTTGCTTTTATTGCTAAGAATATTAAAATTCTGGTATAGTTGGATGAATAAATCCTAGTAATTCATAGAAAATGCAGCAAAAAGATTTACATTTTGAAGACGAAGAGTAAAATATACGGCACATTGAACAAGCAGTGACTTGTTCAAAATATAAGTTCTTCGGAATAATATTGCTGAAATGCCAGAGATCTGTTAGTCAATCTTAAGAAACAGCAAATGGAGGAACCTAGAAATAATAATATCAACTTCCATAAAATACAGCCACTACTCACGAATCATATAAATAAACCATTTCTTATAATGAAGCAATAAACAATAACTTTCAGTAATAATGCCAGCCTGGTCTTTCCCCCTTCACCTCCTTACTCACATTATTTGACTTTCATTATAAGTTATGTTATGCGATTTACAAGGTATGTTATGTTATAAGGTCTATTGTTAAGGTATCAGTGCAATTTTGAATTAAAAAAAAATCCAAACCAAAAGTTATGTCTACTTAAATATCACTGTCTAAATTTTTTTTACCATTATTTTTCATGTAATAGTGAATTATTCAGTTCCTGCAGCACCTTCCTGGGGTTAACATCATTTTATATTCATTAGACCAGCAGGTCAAATGAGGCACAGAAAGGCTAAGTAGTGTTTATAATTTCAGGTTTTCTACTAACTGAGTTATGGATGAAACTTGAAACTCAGGTCCTTTATGTCCTTTGCTCTAATCAACTGACCATTGATAAGCATTCTTAATTAAGTTTATCTGAAGACATGAAAAAATGGTTTTGTTACCTACATTAGTATGATTTCTAACAAACAAAATAATCACAGCCTATTTAATGCCGTTGTGAGATATCATTAATATCATTTTATTTGTAAATTGCATACATATAAAAATAGCAAGGTTAATTTCTTTAGCCATGTGAATTATCTGAAGGCAGCTTTGCCCAGTTTTTAACCTTTCCGAGTTGTGAAAATCACCAAAAGTTAAGTACTATTATGTTTCTTTTGTCATTGATTTTGAATTATGAAATGGTTCATGCTTCTTTAATCAAAATCAACTCTATTGCTCTCTATTCTACAGATGGAGCTCTTGAAGCCTCCTCTTTTGTAACTTGTAACTACAGCAGTGCTTCAGGATCCAATCTTGTACCCTTTCCTCTTCTTTATTCACATTCTTCATTCACAATATTTTATCTAATCCCATGACTTTAATTTCATTTTTTGGTTGATAATAATTTATTTCTTCTACTTCTACATTCATTACCACATTTGTATATTAAAATGTGAATTTTAAATTATTCTTTGATATCTAATATTTATTTTAACACAACATATGCTAAATGTAATTATTGACTTACTATTTTCTAATGCATCTTATACCATGAGTGAGATATTGTGTTCATGACCATTCCAACAGAAGCAGAATATAGCTGTTCTAGTATTTAAGTGATTATTAGATACCAAGTTCACTAAATTCCCTTAAGGTAAGGCTAGAGCTAAGACTAAGATAAAGAAGTTTGAAGGACATTAAAATTCCACAGGATTGTGTAAACCTAACTAGCAACCAAAGGGAAGAGATTTCTTTTACTAGCACAAGATATAAGATGCACCTTATAGGATACATCTTATAGGAAAAGTAATAATTATGTCTTAAGAATTATTCTGTTGGATAGAAAGTAGTCTCAGAGGCCAAAACAAATGAAAGTGGAAACATTTGCAGAAAGCAAACCTTAAAAACCACATTTTCCCCTTAGTGTCTGTCAAATTCTGATAACTCTATGTGTTCTTTTATTTAGAGTTGCATTAGATTCTGGAACAAAATGATAAAATTAAGTTCTGTCTTACATTTAAACTGTCAATTAGATCTTTCTTACAATACAAGATATCATTAAATGAACAACACCTTCTTCTAGATATAAGCCTACTGCTGCTGCTGCTGCTGCAAAAATGGAAAACTTGCTCATTTATATCTTGACATTAGTATAAAAGCATCTTTTTAAAAAGTTAATAATTTGAAGTCCATTATTACTTAAGTTGGTGGTTTAAATCATGCAACCTATGTGGTCTAAAAATTCTTGTGCAAATAATTACATTACATAGTCTCTCATTGGAAGAACTCTCAGGTAGCAGACAGAGGAAAACACAAAATCCAACTTTAACCTTTACATATTAATAAAACTCTAGATACTATGGACTCAGTGTAAATAATAATAATAAATACATAGAAACAAAAATACTACCAATGAGAGCCAGCAGAATCATGCAAATGAATGCTTCAAATTTTGACCTTTTCTTTTACAGATAATAAAAAGTGGCATTCTATGTTTTGTAATATAATAAGGAGGCTTGAAAATAAGATATAAAATAACTTTTTAAAAAACAAGAAAGTTTAAATATCATCAAAATAAGAAATGTAAAATGTAATACTGAAATCCAAAACTAAATAGATAGACTAATCATCACATTATACACATCAAAAGAGGGCATTATTAAAGTTGGAAGAGAAGTGCTTATATTTTGCTCTGTGTGGATGGTGAAAAATATGGAGAAGAGAGATTTAAAAACATATTGGTTGTTGTCACAAAGTCAAATAATGTTATTTTCTATATATTAGGTTGAACCATATGAATCTGACATTTGTAAACAAAAATGATTAAATATCAAGGATGTTTTTATAACTAACCCTATAGGAAATCCCAAATAAACCACTAATTAGTTATTAGCATTACTAAGCAAAATTAGCAAGATTATCAGATACAAACTATACGTCTACATATCAGCAACAATCAGTACAAGGTTATGATTAAATAAGTGTACAAATAAAAACAATACAAGCATACATAAAAACACACTAGACAAAAAATGAACTGTTTTTGTGGATAAATGTACTAAAATGTATTGGAAAGCATTAATGAATTTTAAGATAAATGGAAGGAAATAATAAATATAAAGACAAATATAAATTCTTTTTATAGTAATATAATAGATCAATGCAAACTGACTCCAAATTCCAACAGAGTTACTCATGGAAATTCACAGATGTTTTCAGAAATGTATAATAAAGAGCTGGAAATAACATACTCATAAATAAAAATATAAATGAAGGGGATACATACATTATGAGGTTTTAAATCATGCAATTTCAAATCATTTCTTACAAAGTTTTAAAGCATTTAGGTTTATGTTTACAAAGTTTAAGACATTGTGGGATTTGGGAACAAGCACAGAACCCTTTTTTATATGTATTCATATATATTTAATATATATATAAACTTGAAATATCATTACATGCAATAGCAGATTAGTAGAGAAAAAATAAACAGTTTTCCTAAGAAAATAATACGCCTAATTAAAAAAATGCAATTTGATGCATAGTGCAAACCATACTCATACAATAAACTATAACATTTTAGAAAACCATGAAAAATGTATCTTATCACATTAGAAAAGAAAAGGATCACTACCTTAGACTATAAAAAAAGTTAATAAAAATAAAAAATATAACAGGAACAAAAGCAAACTATTATGAAACAGTTTAATTAATTTTACATAAGAAAAAGTATAAACTTAATAAAGGAATTCTTAATAGAACAAGCGACATGTTACACAACAGCACAATATATTGCAACACATGTGACTAATAAAATATTAATAATCATAATATATAACTAAATAATTTCTACAAGCCACTACAAACAGAAAACATTGACAAAAATATTAATCGCAATATATAAATAAAGAATTTCTACAAGCCACTACAAAAAGAAAACACTGAAAAAAGGAACAAAAATATGAATAAGCATTTCACAGGGGTGAAAACATGAAAGATAAACGTATGAAAACATTCAAATCCACCATATTGAAGGAAGGAAGGAAGGAAGGAATAGAATGCACACATGCAGCAGATATTGGTAAGGAGGTGGAATAATAAACCCTCTTTTTACTGCTAGTTGGAATATAAACAAAGAGTCAACTACTTTAAAAAAGAGTTTCACATTGTCTAGTACAACCCACATGTTCTAATTTTCAGCCATTCTACTCTTAGGAATTTACCCAGAGAAATGTTCTCACCATGTGCTTGAGGGACAAGTATATGAATGTTTAAAGCAATATTGTTGACATAACAATGAATTTTAACTGGCAAATGTTTACTAATAGTAAAATAAATAAATAAAATTTTGTGTATTTATACAACAGCATATTACATACATAATTTTTAATAGTAAATAAATGACTTACAGTTCTTCAGAGAGAAAGATTGATTTCAAAGATACGCTCTTGAATGAAAAAACAAATTACAAAAGAATACTTAATGTCTAATTTCAGTTATATAAAGTAACCTAAGGCAATATTAAATAATATGACAATAAAGAACACAGATACATGTTAAAAATGAGGGAATACTTAATACAAAAATAATTAATACAAAAATTTCATATAATGCTTCTACCTGCAAGGGGGAAGTAGACAAAGAACAAACAGCACACAGCTTACTTGTGAGGCACTGGTAACTTTTCATTTCTTAGGCTGGCTGGTGGGAATATGTTTTTCATTTAAAAATACTGTTTAAATTATACGTATGTATATATATATACACACATAAATATTATATACTTCTTATAGAGAATGCTGTATTATTCAACATATTTTGAAATGAAAAAAGAGAATAAAACCCAATGACCAAAATTTGGCACACTCTAACTTTCAAATGTCTACCAGTGAACTAGGACTATGGACAGTATTATAAAAGGAAAACTATGAATGTATGAGAAAAGAGGCTCTATATAAAAATTGCTTCAGGAATGGCAGAATGGTCTATTAGTCTATTGCTACTGAGGGACTGAGTGTAGTAAAAACAGAATGCTTTTAGACTTCGGAACACAGAGGTCATTAAGAGACGTTTATGAAAATGAGCCTCTTTCTCTCTCTCTCAAAATTCTTCTGTTTGATTCAGACGCTTGTATTCCTGCTGTTTACTAATGTTTTCTTTTCTGGGAAACATAATACAAATAAAAATAACCAGAATATAAATACTTCTCCTTTTCTGAATAGAAAAAAAAAATCTGTCTCAACCCATCCCATTCCTTTAGCTTTTTCAAGCTCTGTCATCCTCTCTTTATTCTTCATGGCACTTTCTTTCCTTAGTATTTTCCTTTCTTTTACCTCCTCTTGTATGGTGGGAAGAGAAGCTCAGTTATACTCATATACCATATAGCAATATTTCAGTAAATAATGGACCATGTATGAAACAGATTATAATACTGTATTTTTACTATATTATACTTATGTATACATAATTTTACATATATACATAATTTTACTTATGTATACCATAAGATTATAATACTGTATCTTTTTATATGTAGAAGTTATTAGATACACAAATACTTAGCAGTGTTGCAATTACCTACAACATTCCATGTAGTTACCCAGTATACCCGTTTGCGGTTTAGTAGCAGTAGGATGTACCATATCACCTAGATGTGTAGTAGGCTATACCATCTAGATTTGTGCAACAACATCCTATGATATTCGAACAACAACAAAATCACAGGATGCATTTCTCAAAAGGTAACCTGGAGTTAAGCCATGCATGACTGTACTCACACAGATTCTCTTTACTTGCACTGTTTAAACTTGGGTTCCATGGAAAGAAGAAAGCCCAATACCAAAGTTACTGTATTTTCATTGTATTAGGGAGGACAGCTACAGGTAAGCCAGAGTGGGGGAAAAGTAAATGAGTAAGGAAAGAAGGGCAAACCGATAACAAATAATTTAACAGAGTTTTCAGTTAATTTCTCAGTCTTACAGAATCATATCTTGGGGTGTTATATAATCCCCTTCATCTCACAAAAGTTTGGGTGAAGAAGAAATAAGTATTTATCTGTATGATCCTTTTCCTCATAGTCAGAGATTTACCTTGAGGGATGTTAACTTTCTGGCATGTCCAGGACATACAATCATACATGCCAGTCTGGCCTGCAGTATCACGTGACTTGATAGTGGAAATCCCCCTGGTAAGAGGATAATGGAGGGCAGAAAATGAAAGGGAAAAGCCATGGTCATGAGACAAGTCATACTGGCTTGTGCTAACATGAAATCAATGAACATCTCCGTAGGGTTGACTGCTGCAGTGATTACTGGAGTAAAAAAAATGCCCAAGGGTCTCAGTACGATGAGAAGCTGAGAATATGAAAGATGGTAAGTAGAAATGTCTGCACTATGTCTGTAGCTCTTTAAACACTCTGATTGTCAGTTTGCTCGCTGGTATAAATCTGGGATTGATGCTTACTTAGGGCAAAGTTTCTAAACTGATCTTCCTTCTTCATTATCTCTCTTACCTCTAGACACATACTCACACACACCCACACACACATATACAGAGAGAGAGAGAGAGAGTAAGAGGGAAAGATAAATACATCACAGCACTGAATGCAGGTTGAGGAAACATTTTTATCATGATTTTTGCAATCAGCCTAGTCCCTTGATCTGACTAAAAATGGATGTGGGTGATTGTTTTAAATAATTATATATTAAGTTTCTTGTAACCTGAAGTTCATAGGCACTGAATTTTCTAAAGATAGATTTCAGGAAAAAAATTTACTATATGGGACAATAAATTTAAAATTTTTTCAGAGTATATTTGTTCATATATTTTATATACATGTCATCTTACCTGGAGATCTAATAAACTATTTCAAAATGTACCTCTTAGGAGCACCCAAGATACATGGCAGCTGTATTTAATAAGCTGCTAAGATTTTCCTGTTTTAAACATTTTCTAAAGTGGGTACAAATAATCAACAGTTGTATGACTCAGCTTTTGAATTAAACACAACTCAGTTGTCAAAGAACAGTAAGCTCTTATGGGGATATCTGCAGTTGTAAGTAATGCTTGAATTTAATTTTACGAGCCAATATCTAATAGAATAAAACTAAAATCACTGTACAATTGACTTTATATTATCTTTATGCACATTAAAACTTACATGTTTTTCTATGTATTTCTTACCTGATACGCAATTAGTCTATTTAAATAGACATAGGCAGCATCCCTGATGAGACACAATGCAGAATCTGAGGTTCCACCATTTGAGCACTTAACACTCTGTTTATAAAATATAATTCAAATAGGTCTCTCTGTGAACCTACATACTGTACTTGAAGGCTTCTCCCCATGCTTGAGGTGCGCCCTTCGCTTCCTTTTAAACAAGATACGATGTTTGCTGTAGAATGTTTTTCAACTGTGAAATATTATCTGAGCAAAACACAGATGTACTTTGTGAAACTTTAGAAAAAAATTTCTACAAACGATAACAGAATAAAATAGATGAAGACAAAATTAATAACTGTCAATACCACATGTGTGTGATTCTTCCTTCCCAAATGGATTATGTAGAGCTCATGACAGGTAAGCCAAGTGTGGACCAGCCTCACCATGTCCTTT
Organism: Pan paniscus; assembly: GCF_029289425.2. Taxonomy (NCBI): domain Eukaryota; kingdom Metazoa; phylum Chordata; class Mammalia; order Primates; family Hominidae; genus Pan; species Pan paniscus. The sequence continues at coordinate 69,981,154 of NC_073252.2, read as the reverse complement.
AAGGAATATAGTTGGATGACTAGTTTAACTAGTCACAAGATTTTGAAAGTTATAGGAATTATTTCTGTTTGATTCTCTCTTGTATGAAAGAAAGAAAAGAAAAAGAAAGAAAGAAAGAAAAAGAAAGGAAGGAAGGAGGGAAGGAAGGAAGGAAGAAAGGAAAGAAGGAAGGAAGGATGGAAGGAAGGAAGGAAAGGAAGGGAAGGGAAGGAAAGGAAGGGAAAGAAAGAAATTTGCTGTTTGGTTAGAACTACTCAGCAAATTTTTCTGTAATCTTTAAATAAAATAGACAAAATGCCACTTCAAATTACAGCTTATTTTTCTTTATATCAAAGTTTCTGAAAAGTGGCACTATTGACATTTGGATCAGATTATTCTTTGTTGTAGAGGGTGTCCTATGCATTGTGGATGTTTTTCAGCCTCTCTGCCTCCATAACTCACTACTTATCAGTAGCACACTCCCCCACCCATGAGGACAAACAAAACTGCCTCCAGACATTATCAAGTGTCACCTGAGGCAAAATATCCCACCGTTGAAAACCACTGTTCTATAATAAAGCTCATCAAACAAATTTTATTTTATTTTGTACAACACAATAGTTCTGACATAATCTAGCTATCGTAGCTATAGATTCAGGTATGCAATATTTAGTAATTAAGGATTTTCCAGTTTTATAAAGAAACCTGTTTTCAGTTTTATAATTTCATAATAGCACCAAAGTTTATGATTAAAGATGTAGATACCAGTGTAGCAAAAAGTCATGGTAGTTAATGGTTTTGAACTATTGATTCGATAATCAATAAAATTTCTAGATCTAAATAAAATATGCACTAATTAATACTTATCATAAAGATGGTCAATAGCATTGACCATGTTTTTTCTATTCTGTTATGAAGCATATAAACACAGAATAGGAGACGGCACAAATTCTTTTCTATCATAAGTGTTAAAACCTCATGTTTTAAAAGTATAGTTCTGCTTTTTAAAAAATTACCTATGAGAAATAGAAATTTTGGTATAGCATGTAGATACATGCATCTCAAATCAACAGCAAATACCTAATTTATTTTGAAATAGTGGAGTCATTATTCTTACATTAATGAGAATAAAGATACTTCACTGTATACATTTTATTCACTATTATCCTTAAAAGTCTTAGCACTGACATACAACATAAAATTAAAATAGGAATGAATGAGTAATGGAAATAACTTGAAGAAACTTAACTAGCAAGCTTAGAAAAGTAGATGGTTACAATATAAGTACATGAAATTCACATAATTTTTGTATTAACATTACTCAACCTGAATTCGCAATAAAATATATATATTCAAAATAGCAAGCACAATACAAACCAACTAGAAATAAAGTTAAAAATTAATATATGGGTTCTAAAAAAACAAATAATAATTCTGAGTTATAGAAAAAACACAACGTTCAAAACAAGAAATATTATTTTTATGAATGAAAAGACTAAATAATTTGAAAATTATATTGTAATAGGAACTAGTATATATTGAATATGTCTTATATTCCATGCATTATAAATATTTTAAATAATGTTTTCAAATGATCTTTACAAAATTCTAAGTGGCTATTATGATGAAAGCCACAATTGGATAATTACATTTGTAAAATTACTAAATGGAAAAACCAATCTAAGAAATTAAGGAAAATATGAGCTCCTCGCCACTCCTTCATTGTTCCCCTATTAGCTTTTAATTGTAAAACATTAATTGAGGAGCTTTTACTAGTTATTGTCATAATGACGTGTTTATTTTTCGTTAATCTGAAAATAATTATAATTCTATAGTTAATATATGTTGAGTATCTTATATGAGAGGAACTATACTGAAATTTGAAAGATATTTTAAAAGTAGCACTTGTGGCCTGCTTTTTTCCTTTTTATATAATGGTTATTTTGTGACCACATTTATTATTAAAAAAATTCCATTTAACAATACATTTAAATAAATTAGGATAAAAATCCTAATTAAAAGTAAACATCTAACAGTGCGTATAAGACAAAATTGAAGATTTCATTCATATATTTCAGTTTTTCAAAATACGTTAGTTTCTCATATTTTATGTGATTTCAACTTCAGTATCTAGCCATACAGATTTGAATACATATTTCTGTCGTGGATTCTTAAAAAATTCATGTATTTATTGCTATTACAACCACTGTTTTTCAAACTGAAAGATTTAAAAAGTATAAAATGTAGAGAAGGTTTTAATACTTTCATAATTACACATAAGAACAAAATCACTTTATTAGCCTTATCTCTTGATTTAATCTGAATTTTTCCTTCTGCTCATAATGTATACATCCATAAAAAGGGAGCATTTAACATAGTAATAATTATGTGAGAAAACATGAGAAAAAATCAAGAAATATAAGCTCTTCAAGGAGTACTAATAATCACATTAACTTGAAAATTGCCTGGCATGCAGAGAAAGTCTCTTATGCTTCATGTGGTCCTAGGGGATAGTCTGTTGAATTTTAAAAATAACATTCTTTTTCCATCATTGCTTGCTACGAAATGGTTCGAAATATTATTGCTTTAATTGACTGAAAAACATGTCTTTAAACTAAAATCAGTGTTTTAAACAATTAATAATACGATAATGCTGTATTATTATAACGCTCCAAAATTTATGCAAACACTTTAAAATTTATACAAAGTTTTGCAAGCAGTAGCCTATCCAGCCTTTAAAGTTTAAGACGATTTTTTGCTAAAATTACCATTCAAAATTAAAAGTTATAGCAGAGACCAAATGACTGTGGAGATAGAATTTGCCTTTCGGTTTCACTTTTATTGTCTACAGTTAGTAGCAGCCCAGATGCCAGCAGACTGGGCGGTGATGAAGGGCAATTCACTTTCACGCCGTTTTCAGCTAATTAAATACAAGATGAGAATAAGAGATCATAATGTGGTCCCTGATATTTAAAGTGTGATTTACTTCTTATGATTCAATCTGGTGACATTTTTTGTTGGATGGTCAAAGAATATTATGTGTTTTTCACTAAGTTCAACTGCCTCTCAGAAGGCAATTCTAAGGAAATTTCAGCAATGGAGATGGGTAATGGGCTTTTTCTTGTGAGGTGAATTCTTCCAATTATGGTCACTTAGTGATACTGCTATAAGAAATAATTTGTTGCATTTTTTCCCTTTGTATTGTTGTTTCCAATCAAATGGAAAAGAAAAAACCAAAACAAATGCCTTGTTGGAAATCATATGTTGCCATTTATCTGCTGTAAATCCGCCAAAAATTTATTCGACAGATTTTTACTTTTATTTTTATTTACGTATTTATTTATTTATTTGAGTTGGAGCCTCGCTCTGTTGCCTAGGTTGGAGTGCAGTGGCGCGATCTCAGCTCACTGCAACCTCCATCTCCCAGGTTCAAGCAATTCTCCTGCCTCAGCCTCTCAAGTAGCTGGGACTACAGGCACGTGCCACCACGCCCGGCTAATTTTTTTTTCTTTATATTTTTAGTAGAGTCAGGGTTTCACCGTGTTGGCCAGGATTGACTGATTTTTAAAAATTAATTACCAAGAAATAGCTTGCAATTTGGTGTTAAATTTTAAAAATACCCAAACCAAAGGGAAGGAAATCTAGCTAGAGAGACAGACAGACACACACACACACAGACACACATCCAAATACATAGAAGCTTAATTTTTAAAAAGTAACATTAAAAAAAAAAATAGATCAGATATGCTGTCAAATTTTTGCTTAAGGCCATCACCAAAAGTGAAAAATATCTAGTGGATTAAACAACCACAATAATTAGCTCATGATAAACACTAGTATGTTAAAATATTTATTTTAATTATATTTTATTTATGAAAACTTATAGGCAGTTAGATGTTATTTTCAACTTAAATCTAGAGTAACTCTTTAACTGGCATCATATTTTAAAGTTACATTTAATTCTGGAGATAATTAAACACAATTTTTGTTTTCCATATCTAAGGTTGCTTGTACATAATGTTGTGTAAGATGAACTCATTTTTATTTTATTTTATTTTATTTTATTTTATTTTATTTTATTTTATTTTATTTTATTTTATTTTATTTTATTTTATTTATCAGACGGAGCCTCTCTGTCGCCCAGGCTGGAGTGCAGTGGCACGATCTCGGCTTACTGCAAGCTCCGCCTCCTGGGTTCAAGTGATTCTCCTGCCTGGGTCTCCAGAGTAGCTGGGACTACAGGCCCCCGCCACCACGCCTGGCTAATTTTGTGTATTTTCAGTTGAGACGGGGTTTCTCCGTGTTAGCCAGGATGGTCTCCATCTCCTGACCTCGTGATCCGCCCGCCTCGGCCTCCCAAAGTGCTGGGATTACAGGAGTGAGCCACGGCGCCCAGCTGATAAACTCATTTTTTTATGTGGAGCTTCCAAAAAATATTAAAGGAAGCATCATTGCCTCCTTTAAAAAGTGTCATTCTTTTAAAAGGAGGCATCAAAATAGTTTTGATTTTGTAAATTTGAAAAATAACAGACAGATCAGGATATGTCAAACCTAGTAGATTTTTGATATTTCTGACTCTAAAAGAGACAAAGTTCATTTTCTTCATAGAATCGTAATTACATTCTCATTTTACAGATATGGAGTGCAAAGTGAGGGAATATTAAGTAATTTTTCTATGGCTAAACAACGAGTAAAGAGTGGAGCCAATTTGGATTAAAACAACCTAGTTCCAAGCTCTATGCCCTTGGCTGCTATATATTATGCTGTCTTATATTTTGCAAGTTAAAAAAAAAATTGAACTAGAGAGATCAAGTGACTCATTAAATTCCACAGAGTAAGAAAGCAGCTTATTTGGTGCAACAAGTAATTTGGATCCTCTGTTATGTGTAAATTTAAACCTAAACATGGTCAATCTGTACTGGATTTAGTATTACACATAACACTATATAGATGGTATCCGTTAGCCAACATTTCTTTTTCATAAGAGTTTTCACAGTAATTAAGAAATATTTTAACAACATAATCCAAGTTTCTTTAGCACATTTTTTAAGAAATGAAAGATGGAGAAGTTGACAGAAAAAATAGACATCAAAATGATTCCATGCATTTAGCAACTATGAGAACAGACTATCTTTCTGGGAATACCTGACAAGGCACCCCCAAAATCTTAGGTTCAAATGGTACTTATCTGTCAATTAAAACTGGAGCTGTCACCAGAAAATGGCATTTCTTTCACATATTTGACAAGAGACCAGATTTAGTTTACTTTATCAAAGTTCTAAATTGCCAAGTTAAACAATGTAATTTTGGTCTCCCAGTGTAATTACACTGTATCTCACTACAGTCTCTGAAAGGAAAATCTTTCTTCCGCTCAAAAAAAAAAAAAAAAAAAAATTAAGAGTCTTTACAGAGCTTTACCACTCTGGAAAAAAAGAATGATACTAGTTTAACAGTTTTATTTTTGCAATTGTCTCTTTTATCCTCAGTTGCAATGGTAAACACCCACTGACAAATAAATAGTACTGGATGATTGTTCCTATTCCTACATGATAAATATGGTTTTAAAAAAGAGAAAATAGGGCAATATTTATAAGAGAAAATAGGGCAATATTTATAAAGTATATGCATCTCCCTCATCCTAATCCCCTCCCAAAATGATTCCATAATCTAAGTCCAAATCCTGCTCTTTTCACTTTCACCTGCCTGTCAATTGTCAGTTTAAGTAAGTCTGCTATATGTATTTTTTCTTTTCTTTCTATGAAAAATGGTAGAAATTTTCACATGACAGTTAGTAATTGCAGAAGTTCCACAGGGACTAATATTCAATGTGCTAGTTGAAGCAAGATAGTCTGGATACAATTATTAAAGTCATTTCCCAGAGCACCACAGGTATCCTCTAAAGATGAGGGGTGAATAGATTTATTTATTGCTCTAATCAAAAACTTGAGTTTGATGAATAAACCAGTTTGCCTCCATGTGAAGCTGTCTTCCACATTAGATCAGCTTCTGCCTACTCCATTGACTAAAAATAGGGAAGACATTCTCTCTCCCCCTCCCTTCAGCTGAACACTCAGCCCTTTCATAGTGCAATGCATCCATCAGATGCATACTCATTACTATTTGACAAAGCTACAACAAATTTAAAAAATGGTCTATATATTCTAGTTTGTGAGCACAGCAGAATAAAAATTAAGGGTTCAACAGTAATTATGAAGTTAATATGAATAGGAGAAATTGACAGGTGGAGTTTTCAAGATCGCAATCTGATGTTGAGTAGCTGGAGCTATGGAGATGGCAGTGGGTGGAGAGAAAGGTAGAGAGAGCAGACATACCGTGTTTTGATTTCTGTTCCATTCCAGTGAGTAAACAAAGCATTTTGAATATTCTAGGTGTTCTTATGATTCTAAGCCACCTTATAAATTTCAAAAAAGACTAAAAATAAGATACATCTTATAGAAACGTCTCTACTTCAGAGAGTGTGTTGGCACATGAGACAGAACCAATGCAAAAACAAACAAAATCAACAAAATAAGTTACATATATTGACAAACATGTATTAAACCAGACTCAGCTTATGATTCAGTTTCAAGTAACAGAAATAAAAGAATGGAATTAACATGCACTTATAATGATATACGATGTGTGGCCAGATGCGATGGCTGACGCCTATAATCCCAGCACTTTGGGAGGCCTAGGAGGTTGGATCACCTGAGATCAGCAGTTCGAGACCAGCCTGGCCAACATGGCAAAACCCTGTCTCTACTAAAAGTACAAAAATTAGCCAGGCCTGGAGGCATGCACCTGTAGTCCCAGATACTTGGGAGGCTGAGGCAGGAGAATTACTTGAACCTGGTAGGCAGCGGTTGCAGTGAGCCACGATCGTGTCATTGCACTCCAGCCTGGGTGACAGAGCAGGACTCTGCATAAAACAAAGAAAGAAAGAAAGAAAAGAAAGAAAAAGAAAAGCAGGAAGGAAGGATGGAGAAGAAAAAAATATATTGTGTGTCATTCTTGATTCATTTTCTTTCAATATAATGAGAAAATATCCCACTTATTATCACTTCTTCGTGAGTCATTAGCATCTAAAAAACAATAAATACCTATTCCTGGAGTTCACAAAATATAAAAAAAAGCAATTGAATTTTTACCAAAATTTGATATAGATTAAAACTCTTTCAAATTTAATTACAACATTGGATCATGAAATTAATTTACTTGGTTTCTTCTACATCAGAGAATGCACAATTCCAAAGATATACCCTCTTTCCCCAGAAAGGGTGAAAAATAAATTTTCTATTTTCCCTTTATCCATTGTGTAAACTTTGAAGTAGACTCAAATCTCACTGCCTACACTGGTTACTTTTATTATCTCCACCATTACTTCTGCCAAGATTATTTATTTTCCTAGATTGCTTGTTTGATTAGAAGGCAGATCTGTGTCAATGTGAGGAGCTGGTATGGTATTTGGAAAAGCACCAACTAATTGTAAAAATACCTGGTTTCTAGTCATGGCCACTGGCTCCCAGAAGCTCAATTGCTGCCAGAATTCATCTAGTACGCTTGCTATATTCCAAGCACTTGTCAACATTCTTGAAACATATTAGCTACTCAATGAATATGCATTTGAAGGAATGAGAAAGGGAAGAAAAGAGTTGGAAGTAATTTAATGCTTTTGATAAATACATTCTAGTTGAGAAGAAAGAGAATGGCAGAAGAATCATTCTATAGACAAGTAAGTCACAGTAACTAATCTGTGATAAGAAAACAAATAAAGAAAAGAGGAATTAATATAGAATTAATAGGACAGGATATAATTTAGCAGGTAAGTAAGGTAGGCCTCCATTCATTGAAGACATGTAAGTCACATGTCCCCTGGCCTATTATAGCTCTTTAAAAGTCGAAAAGACAAATCATCTGAGACTGAACTAATATCTCTCTGTTACCACATACCCAAATGTGTCCCTCCTTCTATTTTACCCATCCCAATAAATGACTTTATCATTCACATGGTTATGGTAGCTAGAAACTCTCGAGCCATCATTGTCACATCATCCTCTTTCAATTAACATGTCCAGTCTGCCACTAAATCCTAATGATTTGACTTTCTATTATCTTCCAATATTCATTTCCCTAATTTTTCATCCATACTACTACCTATACCACCAATTTAGAAATTTATCTCCACTGAAAAAAAAGATTTCTGTGGATCCACTTTGGTCTTATTCTAATAATACTACACTCTCACAGTAGATAAAGCAATATTTTCATAGGTAAATCTGTGTCAGCTTCCTACCTTAAAATTCTCAGTGGCTTCTCATTTTTGTTCATATAATGAAAAAGGAATCTCTTATGGTACTCTGCAAAGCCCTGCATGGTTTTCTTTTGGTTTCACGTCTAACGCACCCCCACTCCCACCCTCCTTTCTGTCTTTCCTATTTTTTTTAAATATCATTATTTGAGACTGAGTTTCTCTCTATTGCCCAGGCCAGAATGCAGTGGCACGATCTCGTCTCACTGCAATCTCCACCTCTCAGGATCAAGGGATTCTCGTGCCTCAGACTCTCAAGTAGCTGAGGTTACAGGCACCCACCACCATGCCCAGTTAATTTTTGTATTTTTAGTAGAGATGGGGTTTCACCGCATTGGCCAGGCTGTTCTCGAACTCCTGACCTCAGGTGATCCGCCCTCCTCGCCCTCCCAAAGTGCTAGGATTACAGACATGAGCCACCATGCCTGGCCTCCCACCCTCGTTTCTTTTCTCCAGTGTCACCTGCTTTATTTTATTTCTCATCTGTTCAGCACAGCTTCATCTACAACAGAAAATATATTTTTCCACCTGACTGTAAATTTCTTTTTTCTTTCCCTGTCCCTCCTTTTTTTGCTATAGTTACAGCATATCAAACCTATAATTCTCCATTCTATCATCTTCTCATGAAAATCTTGAATAGTAATTCTCACCAAGTTAATTTTTGTTATCTATCCTTTAAAGAACTTAACCATAGTTTCAGCTTCACATTTATTTGTATAATTGATTGATCATTGTCCATCATGCTCATTAAAATGCAATAGGACTAAAGATTGGAAACAAAAAAAAATGCAATAGGAGAGCACAGTCTATGTATCATTTTGGTCATGATTTTGTCTTTTATTCTGTATAGACTTCCTGGAACATATTAAGTTATCAAATTATGTCAATTGTAAATGATGAGAAAGAGGAAAGGAGAATGAAAGAAAGGGACACACCTAAGAATGTGAAGGGTGGGCTGGCAAGGGTGGGGTAGGGTTGTATGGCATTCAGTCCCTGAGGGACGTTAACATACTTACATGCACAAGAACTCGGCATATTTTCAGAATCAAAAATCAGAGAACAGGAAAGAAGGGGCAGCATGCAGGCTACACTTAGCATAACACGCAAGGATGAAGTCATTCAGGGCTTGATAATCACTAAAAATAAAGGTATTTAGCAGTGATTGGCTATTACATCATGCTGAAATGTTCCAAACCCTTCACATATACTAATCTATTTAATCATCATCGCAATCCTGTCTATTATATTTTATTATTATTCCCATATGCTGATGAGAAAACTGAGGCACAGAGGACATAATTAGTTATTTAATAGCTTAATTAAGATGCTACAACTAGCACAGAAATGAGCCAGAATTTAAAGCAAGTCAGTCTCACTACAAAGTCTGGGTACTTGAATGCTACACCAAAGAATTTGGATGCCACCACATTATTATAGAGTAGAACTATAATAGAAGAGCAATAGATCATTTCCTTTACCCCAAAATTTTTGAGTTTTAAAATAAATCCATGTGTCTCACTCAATATCATTGTGCTGCCTTTCACAAATATGTCAGTGTTTTGTCAGTCAAACCCATTATCTTCTTTTTCTTAAAATTTAAACTTTTGTTTTATTGTGATAAAAACACTTAATATGACATGTACCCTCTTAAAAATGTTTAAGTATATGATGCAACATTGTTAACTATAGGGGCAATGTTGTACAACAGATCCCTAGAACTTATTTATCTTTTATAACAGAAACTTGATACTCACTGAACGACAAATCTCATTTTTCCTTCCCCATAGCCCTTGAGAACCACCATTCTTTGCTCTGTTTCCAGGACTTTGACTATATTAGATACCTTATGTAAGTGGAATCATGAAGCTTTTGTCTTTCTGAGACTGGCTAATAGTGGCCATCAGAAAGCAAATCTCTTAACTAAGCTCACTTCTGCAGAGATTAAGGACTACGCTTCTCAGGAAAAGGTATATGCCCCTCCTCTTCATGCAGGTCTTCTGGAACCCTGCACATTCCAAAGGTGTTTCCCCTTAAAATTTAGAAGGGTTCATGGTGATGTAGAACAACCTCTAGCAAAAAGCTGGTAATACTGCTTTTTAAAGCTGGCAATTAATAGAAAGGATAGGGGGATGCTGAATAATTCTGGAGTTTAGGATAACTTTATGCTTTGTTTTCTTTAGCTTCAAGGAAAGTAAAAGCCACACTTGAATGTCATCCATATGTTCCTAAAAATGTTTATCTAACATAGTATCATTTCCGAGAATAGTTCATTCTAAACGGTATAGGCAGGCCTCAACTAAATTTGTCTGTAGCCATTTTTTAAAAATAATCAGAAAGAGAAAAAAGCTGACAGAGAGTAATTTAGTAAGCCATCAGGGTGGAATGGGAATCGAATTAGAACTAAAACTCACAATGCCTACCCTTCTTCATAAACATTGACACACTTACATGGAAGACAAAACACAAAATAAATATGTGCATAGTATTTTAACTTTAAAAAGTATAGGGATATATAGATAAGTTATGTGAAAGAAGGTAATACATCTAATCTTTGTTGATGCTCGATAACTATAAATAAAAGTATAAATGTGTACATGACGGATGAATGCATAGAAGATATTTTTCTTCTATATAAAAATAAACCTCTTTAAAAATATTTGTTTGCAAAATTCAGAACATATTATATACAAAATATTTATTAAAATAAAATATGAGGATAATCTCACTAAGATAAAATGAGTTCTATTTTTATTCAGTTGGTTTATATATTGTAACCAGTGATTTGTCCTAGCTTTCAAGATACAACTTAAAAACACTTAGAACCCTATAAAACATTTTTAAGATAAAACTATTCAAATTAGAGGATGTTAATTGTTAATCAAATTATTGTTACCTAATTCATTTATTATTTGATTTAAAATTCCCTGAGGACAGATGCAGCATTGTATAGATATTATTTAAATCAAACAATAGTAAAAGTTGAACACAAGGTTCACCAAATCTGATGTATTTCAATTAAAAAAACATAGAAATTCAAAAAATGTGTGACGTATGTACATTAAGGAACAAAAAGGAACTATAATGAGGGCACTAAGCCCTTCTAGAGAATTTTATAAGTTGTTAATAGAAAGGAGAAAAAAATTAAGTGATTTTTGTATTAGCATACTTGAGAGAACTTTGGAAAAATTTATATTCCTAAGGCAGTTTTCACAGAGCATCAGATGGTGCCCTTGACAAAGATTGACGTCTTAAATGAGAAAGTTATAGAGCAAGTAGAGTAATTCAAGTCCAATAAATCACCAGGACCATATGCTATATATCCAAGATTTCTGAAGGAAATAGTGTGAACTTTCATAGATACAAGGGGAAAAAAGCATGAAATATAGCCTTAATTGTAGCATCTGCTTTAAAAGATTGGAAGACTACTAATTTGGTACACAGTATATGAAAGGAAAATATCTAGAAGAGGATCAAATAAAAAAATTCAATGCTTTCTGCTTGTACATGTGATATTAAGTAATCTTGTACATTTCTGTACTGTATTCTTCTCACTTTATCTTTCCTGGATTTCTCATTTAATAAAGCTTTTCTATCATCTCTCTTCCCGATCTTGGCTATTTTCCAACTACATACTACTTAATAAGCCAGTGGTTGACATCCCTGGATATTGAAATTCATTTTCACTTGTCAAGCCAAAAACAGGTTAATTAATAGTGTTATCACCCTGGGTCTTTCTCAGAAAATTTGCAGTGTTTCTTTTTCTTTTTTTTCTTTCTCTCTCTCTCTCTCATGGTGGTTGTGTTGTTGTTTTGTTCTGTTTTGTTTTGTTTACATGAAAATAAATTGAAATATGCTAATTTTCAAACAGAATTGATATTGTTGTATTTTTTTTTTTCAGCCATTAACTCATTCTGTTGGATTCTATGTGTTAATCAAGAAATCTGTTATCATTTGAGAGTGTAAAAAAATAAATAAATTTGTTTACTTTTTATTAATGTATCAGATACATACAGAAAAGTGTACTAATAATAATTGCTTAAACTCAATGGACTTTTACACATACATGTACTAATATGTGACCTCCAGCTAAATAATCATAAAACACAGGGTATCAAGAAGTCTCTTTACCCTCTGCCAATCAGTATATTCTCAAAGGTAATGACTATTCTGAATTCTACTATCTTAAATTAGTATTCTGTTCTTTGATTTCAAATACATATAATCATATTGACTATTGTCTGGCTCCTTTTGTTCCAAATAATGTCTGTGGGATTCATCAATGCTACAGTATCTATTAATAGGTTAATCTTATTTTATTTATAGGTAGAATTCATTTTATAAAAATATAGTAATTTATCCACTGTCTTATTGACAAAAATTTGAGCTGTTTCCAGTTTTTGTCTCGTGTTAATGAGCAATAAATATTTCGTATTCATGTTTTTTAGTAACCATATGCACCATTTTTACTTGATTATAAACTTAAGAATAAAATTGTTAGTAATAGGGTAACCATTTAATTAAATTAAGTAAATAATACCAAACTGTGTTCCAACGTCTTAATATCATTAACATTGAAATAGTAATATATATTTGAGTTCAGTTGTTTCACATGTTAACCAACACTTGGTATCATCAGTCTTCTCATATTTAGTCATTAAGTGAGTAGTGGTATCTCATTGTGGAATTAATTTACATTTTATTGAGTAATTATGTTAATAATTTTATTAAGTTTATTCACTATTTGATTATGACTCTTTGTAAAAATACGTATTAAATTTTTGCTCAGTAAAAAAAATCAAAAGTTTTACCTTTCTCTGATTCCTAGAAAAACATTACTTATTCTAGATTGGGTAACTTGTTGAATTTATCATCTATTTAACAATTTATTCATTTGTATATAGATGTCATAAATTTTTTTGAAGTTCAGTGAAGGTTTTTTACATTTGTGCTTTTGGAATCTTGTTTAAAAAATCTTTGCTTGCATTAAGATCATATAAATATTTGTCTATAATTTAATCCAAAAGTTATATTGTTTTACACTTCACATTTAGGACTATGTTTCTTCTCTAAATATTTTTGAGTAAAGGGCTAATGTTTACATTTTTTTCAAACAGAAGTCAATATTTTTCTGCAATATTTATTTGAAATACCAATTTACCTCACTGAATTTCATTGACAACTTCGCAGTCAGTCAAACTGAACTGAACTTTCTGTAATGTTCTATTATTCTGTTGCTTACCCTGTGCCATAGGAAGAAATTTAAGGTCATAGCTTAGAACCTCCTGAGGGTGCATAAGAACCTTCTAACTACTGTAGTGGCATCATCAAAGATTACTCAAAAATAACAACACACACACACACACACACACACACACACAAACACGTACAATGAGAGAGAAAGATTGAGAGGAAAGAAAAACTTAAAGCAGCCATAGAAAAAAAATACTTGTCAGTTTTTATCAACCATATGAAGAAAAATAGTAAGATTTGTTTTCCATAATTCAGCCACAGAGAATTTTTAAAGCATGTGTCAGACAATGATAATCTTTTAGGTGAACACTACTGCAGTTTTTCATTGCATTTAGTTGCCAAACAGTTTACCACGACCTTTTAACTCCTACATATTGTGGATTACGACAAAATCTGCAACCTCACCTTAAGCCACCTTCCTATGGTTCTTGTTTTAATCTGTTTTCTCCTGCTATAACAGAATACCTGAGACTGGGTAATTTATAAGAAATAGAAATGTATCTCTCACAGTTCAAGAGGCACAGAAGTTCAAGATTAAGGGGCAAGAATCTTGTGAGGACCTTCTTGCTATATTGTTCCTTGTCAGACGGTACAAGACAGAAGGGCAGAGAAGGGGCAAGACAGAGATAAAAGGAGACCAAACTTGTCCTTCAATAAAAATCTGCTATCTTGGATAATGAACCTAATCATAAAATAATGGCATTAATTCATCCACGAAAATAGAGCCCTCACGGCCAAAATGCCTCTTAAAGGTCTTATGTCCTACTACTCTCATAATGGCAAATAAATTTCAACATGAGTTTGAGAAGGGAAAAACATACAAACCATAGCAGCTCTCAATGGTAAACCACACTAGATTTTTCAAACAAGCTGGTGTTGTTCTATCTTAGCCTTTGGAATTCCTATTGCATTTGGGATACTAATTCCCTGATTTTTGCTTTGCTAAGTATTTTCTAACATTCTGGTATCATATTACATTTCCAACACTGATATATCATGAATCACCAAATTTAAAATGCCCCACCTCACTTGACCCACCCCAACCAATTTCTATTTTATCCTCCCATTTTATTTTATTAAAGCATTTGCCAATCTCTGAAAGAGTCTCATTTATGTATTTGCTTTACAATCAATTATGTATTTGTTTATTAATGTCTGCTTGTTTTCTACTATCATGCATTTGTTTAAACTTTTTATATAAATTAATTTTATTTAAGTATATTAATATTGGTCACGAGTCATATTTATTGACAATTTATATCTTTAGTCAAGCTCTAAAAATATAATGCAGACTGTAACACAGTGAATGATATAAGATTGAACTATTTTAATAAAAAGATAGTTTATTTCATTCTAAAATACACAGAGAGATGAAAAATAAATCAAACATAGAGGTTTTCTGATAATTTTAGGCTTAGACTGACTATGCAGAAAACTCTTGGAGTCTTCCTACTAGACAACTTGACGCTATGTGAAATAATAAAGGCAAGTATCAATCCAGAAGGTTTAACTCTTATAAAATGACAGTAAAACATATAATAGCTAAGGATAGTTTGTTTACTTTTTAAAGCATGAATGTTTACGTGCATGTGTTGGGGGGGCAGATGGGTGTTTTATTCCTTCCACATTCTAGGCTCCTTTGGAACAAGCTTTTTTTTTTTTAGCAATCGCTCAAAAAACATTCCTTGAAGTTATAAGTTAATTGGAATTTTAATCTAAGTGAATAAACTAATTATTTAACATGCTTGTTTCCACACACTGTAAGTTCACAAATTGCAAAAAAATAAAAACCTGTGTAATTATTTGTCAGTCCTTTATACTCACCCATTTTTGTTCTGTCATAAAATAATCATATACTGATTTTCCATAATCTTTAGGGATTGTAACTAGACTCATTTTAATTCTCACCATCAACATATTCAAATATTCTACTTCTTTCCTAAAGATTTGTGCTAAAATTCTTAAAGGCTCACGTGGCAAAGAAAAGGCAATAAACTGTAGAGAAAATAACTTATTACCAAGATGAACAAGAGAATAATTGCCCTAGTTTTCTTATCTATAAAGATGAAATATCGACCTCTCTCTCTCCAGTCAAACACAACTCTAACTCTCTATAATTTTATGTATTAAAAATGAATAATATATACTAATGTTCTTCATAATTAGGATGAAATATTACTCTGTATTAACAGGAACAGTACTGGTGGCTTCAAATCTCCTCTTCTCCTTAGCATGGAGAAGTCTGGTGTTCCTCCAAAAATGGCTGCTACTTGCTGCCTGGAATACAAATGTCCAGTAGTGAACAAATGTAGATGGTCCCTATACTAAAATTTTGGCAATGGTAGAGTCAGTGACAAAAGGTGCATGTTTTCAGCAACAGTAGCGGCTTCTCTGGCAACAACAGAAATAAGTCAATTAGGTCCTTAGCGGTTTCTATTCACACGGGGAAACTGAGGAGACTCTGGCAAAAACAGAGGGTATTATAGCCAGCCAAGAAGAGAGAAAATCTTACAAGATTGTGCAGGAAGAAACAGAGAAAGATAAGCCATTTGTTTTGGTGTGAAAGAGTTGAAACCAATAGCGAGGGAAATGAAGCATAAGTGACATCTAAGATGTGTGAAAAGAAGAATTTTATTCTGCCAACATCCAAAATGTGATGAACAGTAACAACCAAGAATATCAGCAAGGAACTGTTCTCCAGATGCAATAAGAAAGAAAAGTCAGTTAGGGCTACAATCATTTTAAGACAGAAGGTTTTTATTTTTTCTATCCATTTTCAATAACAATTAAGCTTTCTGAGCAACAGCACTAAGCATTGGAAAACGTTTTTTAAAAAAATGGGAAAGTATCAGTTTATCTTATCAGGTAATAAGCATGCTATCAGGAAATTGAAAAGTTTTTGTCTGATCTTTCAAGCTAGGAACTTTGGATAGTATAATTTTTGTGTTTTCCTAGCAATGAGTTTTCTTGACTCTTATAATACAGAGTATACTAGTAAGAGTATGAAATGCATGCATAACACAATTCATTTTGAATTGTGGAAAGAATGTAACTAACTCATTTTGATTCTTTTTTAAATATGTTAAACAAAGTCTCCAGTGATCTTAATAAAAAAGAATAAGGTAGCTCCAGGTCACTCAGACAGAAATCTCTAAGTTGAGCTTGTTCCATTGAAACCTAAAAATCTGCTTTCTTTTAGCAGTTTGGTCAATGTCTCCTTTTAGAGCATGGTGTCCCTTTTGGATATTGTTTAAAGTTTAGAAAATAAATATAAGGAAAGGAAGAGTTTATCCTTTTCTAAAAATTAAGTATCATAAATAGCTCACACAGGGAATTCCTACAATGCTTAAATATTTATTAATAAATTTGTTTAAAAATTGTGATTGAGGAAGCTGTCCCTTAACATAAGTAGTTCTAGAAAAAAGTGAAAAATAGAATAATTAAAAATACTACATATATATATATAATATATATATATATATATATATATATATATATATAGAAACCTTGCAGCTAGGAAAATCTTTGACTTTTTTTTTTAACCTACAGTTAGGCAAACCAAATATTCTTAACCTAGATATTCTGAAAAGTCAAGGATCTCTGTGATGAAAGTCATCTTTCTCTAAACATGCCCTTCAGCTAGTCCGAGTGCAGTGGTGATTACAACTGATTGATCACAACCAGTTACAGATATCTTTGTTCCTTCTTCACTCTCACCACTTCATTTGACTAGTCTTAAATAATAACTAAATTAGTGAATAAATTTTTAATTCTCTCCAAACATATATCCAATGGGAAATTTTCCCCTTGTTATCAGTGACAGGCACTGTAATGTAGAAAAAAAACATTAATTTGGGCTTATATTCCAGATCTGTTATTATACAAAATAAGTTATAGTTGGTCCTGCATTAATTCATCAGTACAAACAGAAAAACTAATCCTGTACTTAGGTGATAATAAATTTTTGTAAGGATATGGTATGATGGAAGTCAAAAGTCAGTTATCAAAAATATTTTTCTGATTCTTTTTTGTATCCCCTAATAAACTAAAAGCAATAATCTTTTTACAAGTCAGAAAATGTATATTAAAATAAAGAACGAGTTATAAAAACTGAATTAAGAGGCCATATGAGAGAGCTAAAGTAAGTTAGAGATTATCTAGCCTTAAACACGAGTTACAGATGTGATAATTGGGCCTAGAAGAAGGAATCATTTTATTAGGCTCATGTTATATAACAATAACAGAAATGGAATTACATCATGGTCTTCCAATGATTCCATCAATTAAAGCTTATTCCACTTGCCTTCTGAATATCCCATCATTAATATCAGTAACTACTGATTGAACGCATAAAATGTGAAGTCACAGAGCTAACAACTAGAGATTTGATAATAACTGCAGTGATTTCAGTCCTGCTGTAAATGAGCTTATACTATCTGGAGTAGGAAATGAAGGAGTAAAAAGGCAATCATTATATAATAAAGTAAGCTTTAAAAATATAAAGAAATTAAAACCATGTTACATTGTACTCATTTTGGCAGCATATACTAGAATTGGAAAAATACAAAGAAGATTAGTATGGACCATGAACAAAGATGACATGCAACTTTGCGAACCATTCCATATTTTTGTTAATAAAAACACTCAACAAACTATGAATAAAAGGGAACATCTTCAACCAGGTGAAGGGCATCTACAAAAACCCACACTAACACTGAATTTAATGGTGATGCTTTCCCGTGAAAATCAGGAATCAGACAAAGACGTTTTCTCTTACAACTTTGATCAACATTTTCCTGAAGGGTCTAGCTTGGGAAATTATGCAAGAAAAATAAATAAAAGGCATGCAAATTGGAAATAAAGATATTAAACTATTCTTATTTGTAGACATTATGATGATGTATATAAGAAAATTTTAAGCAGCCAATAAAAATACTATAAGGGAGTTCAGCAGGTTTCAAGATACAAGATCAATATACAAAAATGAACTGTATTTCTAAATACATGTAATGAAAAGTCCAAAAATGAAATGAGGAATGTAATTTCATTTACAATAGTATCAAAAAAATAAAATATATAGAAAAATATTTAACAAAAGACGTGCAAAACCTATACTCTGAACAAAGTATAAAACATTGCCAAAAGAAATTAAGAATCTAAATTATTTTTTTAAATTTTATTTTCATACATTGAAACATTTAGCATTATTAAGATGGCAATACTCTTAATTGATATATAGGTTCAATGAAACCTTTATCAGAATCCCTGCTTAGTTACTTGTAGAAACTGATGAGTTGATTCAGAAATTTTATGGAATTGCTAGGGACCCAGAATAGACAAAACAATCTTGGAAATTAAAACAAAAACACACCAGAAGGATTCATCTTCCTAATTCCAAAACTTACTATGAAACAATGGTAACCTAGATACAGTAGTACCAGCACATGGATAGAAATCTAAATCAATAGAATAGAAATGAAAGTCCAGAATAAACCTACATATCTATGATTAACTGATTTTGAACAAAAGTGTCAAGACTTGCCAATGGAGAAAAATATTCAGAATTTCAATTCTGAATTATAGTTATTATTCAATATTAATATCTATTAATCTAATAATTACATCCAATAATTATCTAATAATATCATATTATAAACTGAATTATAATTATTATTAAACTTTAAGATGATCTGGAAATTGCACACATCACTTTTACTTATAAGCCACTGGGACAAACTTCTATGTCCAAAGCTACCTATAAGGCAGATTGGGAAATCTCAATAAACAAACACACAAGTAATATACAAATGTACTGCTACCAAGTGGAGGAAAGTGTGTGTGTGTGTGTGTCTGTGTGTGTTTGTGTGTGTCTGTGTCTGTGTGTTGTGAGAGAGAGAGAAAACTAAAAGGCAATGGTTTGTCTCTCCACAACTTCTCTATTAAAAATTTTCACATGATCTTTCATTATAATTGTGATAAAAGTAAAGCTTCTGACCATGGTCTAAAAACATTATATTTTCTGACCCCTCATCTGCTGCCACTGTCCTCTTTGCTAATTAAACCAAGCAAACTTTCCTTCTATTCCTTTCTATTTCTATACCAAGCTTGTTTAAACTTAGAATATTTATATGTTGCCACTTGCTATTCTTTGCATTAGAAAAATGCCTTCTTTCATATTCTCTCATGGTTAGGTCTTTCTCTTTATTCAATTTTGAGTTCTTTAGGAATGTTTTCCCTTGAACACCCAAACTAAATTATGCTAAGTGTATCGTTCTCATGTTTTATCCTCCACCCACATAAAATTAACAGCCACTAACTCTAATTAGTGCTTTCAGAAGAATTACAGTGATTCCCCTATGTAATAATCATTATTGCCTTCAACATGCTCTCATTTGTTTGTTTGTTTACTTAATATCTGTTTTTGCCCACAAAAGTAATCTCAGTGAGAATAATCTTTGCATTTTTCAATCATCTTGATGTCAAACAAGCAATAAGTAATTATGTGTAGAATGTGTGATAAAACTAGTAATTAATATGATGGTAGAGGTAGTACATGAAACCAAAGATATATAGAAAAGGAATACTTTATCTTGGGTTGGGAGGGGAAGGACAAGTTTCCTGGAAAAACATCCTTAATTATGATTTTAAATGGAGCCAACTGAAGCAAAGGTAAAAGAAACAATTCCAAAGGCTTAAAGGTTAAAAGAAAAAGGAAATATAATTTATTGAAGAATCTTCTTAAAGAAGTGTCCTAGGGCTGGGTTATTACTATTTTTGCCAACTTTACAGAGTTATGATTGGCAAATGCAATTAATTGTATACATTCAATGTATATAATATATATACCTAGTGTATATATATACATTATGGAATTATTACAACCAAGTTAATTCTCATACATATTATCTCGCATATTTATACCCACATTTTGCGAATAAGAATCCTTAAGAGCTACAAACTTAGCAAATTTCAAAAATATAATACATTATTTTTAACTATAGTAATTATGCTTCAATTTGAATTCTAGAATTTATCTGATAACTGAAAGGTGTGCCCTTTGACCAAAATTTTCTCCTTTATCTAATCCCCCAGGCCCCAGCCCCAGGTAAACACTATTCTACTCTGATTTTATGAGTTCAATTTACTTTTTATTTTAAAATAAGTGATGTGATAATGATGCAGTATTTTGCTTTACTGTATCAGGTTTATTTCATTTACCATAATGTTCTTCATGTTTATCCATATTGTTGCAAATTATAAGATTTTATTCTCTTTTAAGGCTGAATAATATTTTAGAATGTGTGTGCATTTGTGTGTGTATCACATTTTCTTTATGCATCAATCCAGTTACAGGCATTTGGGTTTTTATATCTTGGTTATTGTGAAAAATGCTACAATGAATATGATACTCATTTCATTTTCTTTAAATATATACTAAGAAGTGCAATTGCTAGAGCATGTAGTAGTTATTCTTTTAATTTTTGAGCAACCTCCACACTGCTTTCCATTATGGCTATACCAATTTACATTCCTACCAACAATGTACAAGGGTTCCCTTTTCTCTACGTCCTCTTCAACAGTTTTTTTTTTTGACTTTTTGATAATAGCCATTCTAACAGATGTGAGATGACATCTCACTGTGGTTTTGATTTGTATTGCCCTGATGACTAGGGATGTGGAGCACCTTTTCATATATCCGTTGGTCATTCATATATCTTCTTTGGCAAAACGTTTATTCAGATGCCATGTTATATACAACAGAAAAGGGAATAATAAAATTCAAGACTGGAGAGGTAAGTCAGAATCAGATCACAACAAAATTATCCATAGGGTGGTTGTCACTTCTTAAAATAGTTCTATGCTCACTATATGTCATATTCCTTAATTTTACTCAGATCATTAAAAGGCTTAAAATAGTTTTTTAAAAATATAGAAATAGCTCTAACAATTGCAAAAATTAACCTATCTTGTTTAAATTTTCAGATTCCATTTTCATAGTGTCTTGCTACCTTATTATCTTGCTTCATAATGAATAGTTTCCTGCAGCAGTTCACAGCATAAAATTCTAGAACATTCCATTGCAAATATTATAAGGGAAAATGTTTTAGCACTTTGTACACGAGTACAGCAATATAGGGTCTATGTATAAAATGTCACATGCAATAAGGAAAAGAAAAAAAAAGTCTCTGAAAATACCATGCATAGAGGAAATAGAGTCCCTGCAATCTCCTAAAAAATTTCTGTGGAAGACATTAAACTTCCTTTTATTCAATGCTACCTTAATCTTTTAATACCTGTGTTTCTTTAACAAGGCATAAAGTTGTCCCACAGCCTGGTCTGAATGGTGTCTTTCTAAAGCTTCCTATGGAGAACTACTTCTAACAGCCCAGTGGTGATGGAGAGTTTCTTTCCGTTATTCAGAGTAAAAGGATTGAAGCTCTGCAGGAGGAGCTCACCCTTTATCCTACCAATAGTAAAGCACCATACATTGGCTTTACACTGATCTTCTGAATGAGATGAAAGAGTTTCATTTCTATTATGCATTCACATTTTAGCTAGTTTTATTTTTTTTTTAATGCTATGGGATACCACATTAGAGAGCATATTTTCGGACATACCAGGATAAAACTGAAGCTTTAAAATCAAAATGTACACTAACCTCACTGTTAAAACTTAAATCATTTACCTTCTATACTTTATTATTTATAATAAGAAAAAGGTTTAAACTTTTTGACTTCAAATACAAGTTTTCTTCCTTTTTTTTTTTTCTTTTCAGAAATAGCCCTCCTCAGAGAGTTTCTCAGTCATTTCAGGGATGTTCGCGTCGTGCCTTCCACAGAAAGTTACCAATGGGCTTCTCTGCTGCTGTTGCTTAATCTCCTTGCCACCTGGCCATCTTGAGCCCCATGAGATTACTGCATCATTCAGAGGCTTTTCTAAGGACATTGCTCACAACAGCATCTGTGGTAGGTGAGAAAGAAAGATCTTCTCCTGTCTTCCAACCTTATATGAGAAAGGCCTATCTCTTTAATCTACCACAGTTCAGCAGAGAAGCCACAGTAACTAATAATGAGACTTTACTGGATGTTTGGTAATAATGAAAGGCTACTATTTTCTGGAAAATAACTTACAATATTGTAATTCATGGACAGCAACCTTCTGAGAAGTATCTCTCAAGCTTGATACTTCCCTCAATCCCAGGGTCATGAACGCCTCAGTCAATACCATAGGCATGGCTCAATCCCCCTCTACTTTCTAGTGTAGTCCGAATTGTCTTCAAATTCAAAATCAACTACAATATTTGTTCTTACCATTGAGCATAAGCCTTTTTTTTTCCCATTATTGGGGGTTGACAGAATAATTAGGATACAAAGGCCTTTTGCCCTCCAGAAAATCTGCTCTTCCATCCTAGAAATATTATCTGGACTTACAACTCTAGCTGAATACAGTCCCACGTTAATTCTTTTCTCAAAATCTGAGTAATCCGGATTTAAATAACACTTTTTGTAGGACAGCAGTAGCCCAGTTAAGCTGCCGCTGCATCAAGCTCAGTGCAGTTTTATTTTGTTTGGTTTTATTTTGTTTTACAATCTCTGTTCATTAAGAACACTAAAAATATTGGGGTCCAAAATTACTTCATTATATTTTAATATAACAGATTTTGACAGATTATTATATTTTGTACTTAATTGAAAATCCCATTAATAAAATCCATACTAAATAAGAAATACTGAATATGAGATGATTTGAGTAATTCTCAGACTTTAATAATTCATATACTTTTACTAAGATTTTTTATATACTTTAAGTTCTGGGATACATGTGCAGAAGATGCAGGATTGTTACATAGGTATAAACGTGCCATGGTGGTTTGCTGCACCCATCAACCCATGACCTACATTAAGTATTTCTCCTAACGCTATCACTCCTCTAGCTCCCAACTTCCTGACAGGCCCTGGTGTGTGATATTCCCTTCCTTGTGTCCATGTGTTCTCATTGTTCAACTCCCACTTATTAGTGAGAACATGAGGTGTTTGGTTTTCTGCTCCTGTGTTAGTTTGCTGAGAATGATGCTTTCCAGCTTCAACCATGTTCCTGCAAAGGACATGAACTCATCCTTTTAATGGCTGCATAGTATTCCATGGTGTATATGTGCCACATTTTCTTTATCCAGTCTAGCACTGATGGGCATTTGGTTCCTTCAAAGTTTTTGGTATTGTGAACAGTGCTGCAATAAACATATGTGAGCATGTGTCTTTATAGTAGAATGATTTATAATCCTTTGGGTAATGGGATTGCTGGGTCAAATGGTATTTCTGGTTCTAGATCCTTGAGAAATAGCCACAGTGTCTTCCACAATGGTTGAACTAATTTACACTCCCACCAACAGTGTAAAAGCGCTCCTAATTCTCCACATCCTCTCCAGCGTTTGTGGTTTCCTGACATTTTCATGATCGCCATTCTAACTGGCGTGAGATGGTATCTCATTGTGGATTTGATTTGCATTTCTCTAATGACCAGTGATGATGAGCTTTATTTCAAACGTTTGTTGGCCGTATAAATGTCTTCTTTTGAGAAGTGTCTAAGATTTTGAAAACAACTTTTAATTAAAGATTTACCTTTAGTCAAGCTAATTTCACATGTCATATTGCACAGGCCTATGATAGATGTTTAAGTAAATATTATGGCAAACATTCTGCTTTTATTCTAAATACTTTGAAAATATGAGAATTCTTTCAGTTCAGATGACCATCTAAATAGATAAGAACATGTAGAATGTTGTATCAATGACCTGAGATCTTCCCATTGTTCTCAGTCTTGTTAAAAATGAGATAAAGTGATCATTTAAAATGCATTTTAAATATCTACAAACTTTCATATTAAAATGTTAGATCCACATAATACACAGAGAAGTAAATATATTTAATCTATTTCCTTTAAAACTTGCAAACTTATGTGAGTTTAAAACAAGTCAAACTCATAGAAGCAGGGAGTTGAACTGTAGTTGCCAAGAGTTGGGGAATGGAGGAAATAGAGAGATTTTGGTCAAAGGGTACAACTTTCAGTTATAAGATGAATAAGTTCTGGAGATGTAATTTATAACACAATGACTATCATTAATAATACTATATTGCATTCTTGAAATTTGGTGAGACAGTAGATTTTAAATGTTCGCACCACACACACCAATAAAAGGGTAACTGTGTGTTGTGATGGATATGTGCATTAGCTTGGTGGTGGCAATCATTTCACAATGTGAAATGATAACTATTCATAGTAAGGTTAGTAACTCTTACCATATTCATTCTACATACAATCATACAATTATCACTTGGTCTTCCTTAAAGATTGGGAGCAACTACCTTTTGCTGGAAAAGAAGAAGGTCAATCAATGATCCCTTAGGCTTCTTAGAACAAAATGTATGAAGGCCAACATGTTGTCATGCTCCATCATTACAGTAGAAATTTAAATACATTTAGTACATGCAGTAATTATCAGTTAAGATTCTTCATTTTTGATGAATAAAAGTATTGTAAAAGCATTAAATTAATAAAATGCTATAAAATTATAAATCTGTCCTGACTGTCTGAATATAATGTTACAGTGCTATGAATAATTTTTTTAAAAAACCGTAAGTCCAAAAGGAACTTTCATCCTAGGAGAAAAAAGGTAAATATTTATTACATATTATAATAGTAGTGGGATATATATTACCTGCATGATAATCCAAGGGGATATGAAATAATTATTTCTCCCCAGTGATAAAAAATTCATCAGTAATGAACTTTGTCTCTGCCTTGGTCTTTTCTCCCTTCTACTAATAGCACTCTGATTCTCTTCTGAAGAATCAACTTTAATCCACTTTCAGTCTGCATAATCTTAGTAAGAGTCATTCTCCTCAACCTTATCCCACTTTTGTGCTCTGGGAATTAACCCATGACCAGGATCAAACCAATCAATAGTATATATCATTTTGGCAAATTCATTGTTTTAAGATTGACACATGACCCAAGTCTTAACAATGAGATCCAATTCTGCCTCCTGGAAAAATAAGCAACCTGTCACTACTGAGGCCATCAGCCGGCAACTCCAAAGATCTATCACATTGACAGAGCTCTTCTGAGAGTAAAAACAATTCATATTTATACACATATATAATTTCTTTATATATATAAGGAATATATAATTTATTTATATATATATAAAGAAATTGGGGCAAAGAGAGGTAAGCCTTTGCAAATATGGTTTGAGTTTCAGGAGACAATGTTCCTAAAAAGGAAATCTTTGCTGTTATTTTTCAGTTAAAGGAAATAATAAATTGTTCCTTTTCAGTGTTTGAGCTCTCCATTTTAAAAAATGTTTTCCTAAAACCAATTTTTTTTTCATAATCAAGATTCTAGGCAGGGCTAATACTTTATCAGAAAGGAGTTTAGACGAGCTTTCAACATGCAGAGAAATTTGAACATTTCTAGCCAGAGGGAAAATGTAAACAAAGAAAATGATCCAGGGAAATACACTTAAGGTGTGGTTTCCCTTGACTATAACACAGGGAAACAGAGGTGCCTTAATGGAATATATGCTACACAAAGAGGTATGGGGCAAGACCGTGCACATTTTTCAATGTCAGAACCGGAAGTTACAATTCTATTCTACAAGCGAAAATGTGTCATAGACCATTTTAGATAGAGTAGGAGAATGACATTATCAGGTCTGAAACTCTGGAAGATTATGCTGACAACATTTTACAGGATAGTTTTATAAGAGAAAATTCTAGAGAAAGAGTTTCAGGGTCATGTGGCTGACACAGGAATAAACCACTTTTGTGAAGCAGCTGTACCTAGAGGAGATAAAATAGAAGTGGATGAAGAAGTCTTATGCTTAGTTCATGAATTTCTCTATTACATGATCATGCCATTCACTTTTATTTAATGTGACTGCAAAACATATTACGATAACCACAGGGATGTCAGTGGAAACTGATATGTAAAAGAACAAAATGGGAGTTACAGTTTCTGTGCTCAATTACTAAGAAATATAAACAAAAGCTATCAGAGATATCTCACATTAAGTGGAGATAATAACCTAATGATCAGTTTGGCCACAGTAAAAATATATTATTGTATGTATGTTTAACTTAAATTTTATATATGATAATACCACTGTGAACTGTTAAAAAATTTTTTTTGAAATGTCATTTAAAAAGATGCTACTCCGTCATAAATGAGCCTTTGCCTGAGGCATATTTGGCATAATTTTTAAAAAAATACTGTGAAGAGTCCATTGCAATTAATTTTGTTTTATTGAAATTACAACTTTCTTAATGTGATGATAAACACATTTAGAAAGTTACAATGGTAGAGAAGTCTAGGTCAAAATTTGAGTTTAAACTAAGGTAATGATGATGAAATTTTAAAAGTGTGGGCAGATATGAAGACCATAAAAAAGACAGAATAGGATATTATCCAGAAGAACTTCCCCAACCTAGCAAGGCAAGCTGACATTCAAATTCAGGAAATACAGAGAATGCCACAAAGATACTCCTCGAGAAGAGCAACTCCAAGACACATAATTGTCAGATTCACCAAAGTTGAGATGAAGGAAAAAATGTTAAGGGCAGCCAGAGAGAAAGGTCAAGTTACCCACAAAGGAAAGCCCATCAGACTAACAGTGGATCTCTCAGCAGAAACTCTACAAGCCAGAAGAGAATGGGGGCCAATATTCAACATTCTTGAAGAAAAGAATTTTCAACCCAGAATTTCATATCCAGCCAAACTAAGCTTCAAAAGTGAAGGAGAAATAAAATCCTTTACAGACAAGCAAATGCTGAGAGATTTTTGTCACCACCAGGCCTGCCTTACAAGAGCTCCTGAAGGAAGCACTAAACATGGAAAGAAAAAACCAGTACCAGCCACTGCAAAAACATGCCAAGTTGTAATCAATGCTAGGAAGAAACTGCATCAACTAATGAGCAAAATAAGCAGCTAACATCATAATGACAGGATCAAATTCACACATAACAATATTAACCTTAAATGTAAATGGGTTAAATGCTCCAATTAAAAGACACAGACTGGCAAATCTGATAAAAAGTCAAGACCCATCAGTGTGCTGTATTCAGGAGACCCATCTCATGTGCAGAAACACACATAGGATCAAAATAAAGGGATGGAGGAAGATCTACTAAGCAAATGGAGAACAAACAAACAGAAAAGCAGGGGTTGCAATCCTAATCTCTGATAAAACAGACTTTAAACCAACAAAGATCAAAAGAGACAAAGAAGGCCATTACATAATGGAAAAGGGATCAATTCAACAAGAAGACCTAATTATCTTGAATATATATGCACCCAATACAGGAGCACTCAGATTCATAAAGGAAGTCCTTAGAGACCTATGAAGAAACTTAGACTCCCACACAATAATAATGGGAGATTTAACATCCTACTGTCAACATTAGACAGATCAATGAGACAGAAAGTTAACAAGGATATCCAGGAATTGAACTCAGCTCTGCACCAAATAGACCTAATAGACATCTACAGAACTCTCCACCCCAAATCAAAACAATATGCATTCTTCTCAGCACCACATCACACTTATTCCAAAATTGACCACATAGTTGGAAGTAAAGCACTCCTCAGAAGATGTAAAAGAACAGAAATTGTAACAAACTGTCTCTCAGACCACAGTGCAATCAAACTAGAACTAGGATTAAGAAACTCATTCAAAAGCTCTCAACTACATGGAAACTGAAAAATCTGCTCCTGAATGACTACTGGGAAAATAACGAAATGATGGCAGAAATAAAGATGCTTTTTGAAACCAGCAAGAACAAAGACACAACATACCAGAATCTCGGGGACACATTTAAAGCAGTTTGTAGAGGGAAATTTATAGCACTAAATGCCCACAAGAGAAAGCAGGAAAGATCTAAAATTGACACCCTAACATCACAATTAAAAGAACTAGAGAAGCAAGAGCAAACACATTCTAAAGCTAGCAGAAGGCAAAAAATAACTAAGATCAGAGCAGAACTGAAGGAGATAGAAGCACAAAAAAACCTTCAAAAAATCAATGAATCTAGGAAATGGTTTTTTGAAAAGATAAACAAAATTGAAAGACTGCTATCAAGACTAATAAAGAAGAAAAGAGAGAAGAATCAAATAGATGCAATAAAAATGATAAAGGGAATATCACCATTGATCCCACAGAAATACAAACTACCATCAGAGAATACTATAAAAACCTCTACGCAAATAAACTAGAAAATCTAGAATAAATGGATAAATTCCTGGACACATATACTCTCCCAAGACTAAACCAGGAAGAAGTTGAGTCTCTGAATAGACCAATAACAGGCTCTGAAATTGAGGCAATAATTAATAGCCTACCAACCAAAAAAAGTCCAGGATCAGACAGATTCACAGCCAAATTCTACCAGAGGTACAAAGAGGAGCTGGTACTATCCCTTCTCAAACTATTTCAATCAATAGAAAAAGAGGGAATCCTCTCTAACTCATTTTATGAGGCCTGCATCATCCTGATACCAAAGCCTGGCAGAGACACAACAAAAAAAGAGAATTGTAGACCAATATCCCTGATGAACATCGATGCAGAAAGCCTCAATAAAATACTAGCAAACCGAATCCAGCAGCACATCACAAAACTTATCCACCACGATCAAGTTGTCTTCATCTGTGGGATGAAAGGCTAGTTCAACATACACAAATCAATAAACATAATCCATCATGTAAACAGAACCAAAGACAAAACCACATGATTATCTCAATAGATGCGCAAAAGGCCTTCGACAAAATTCAACAGCCCTTCATGCTAAAAACTCTCAATAAACTTGGTATTGATGGGATGTACCAAAACAAATAAGACAAGTTTATTGAGATAAAACTCTCAATAAACTTGGTATTGATGGGATGTATCAAAACAATAAGAGTTATTTATGACAAACCCACAGCCAATATCATACTGAATAGGCAAAAACTGGAAGCATTTCTTTTGAAAACTGGTACAACACAGGATGCCCTCTCTCACCACTCCTATTCAACATAGTGTTGGAAGTTCTGGCCAGGGTAATCAGGCAGGAGAAAGAAATAAAGGGTATTTGATTAGGAAAAGAGGAAGTCAAAGTGTCCCTGTTTGCAGATGACATGATTGTATATTTAGAAAACCCCATCGTCTCAGCCCAAAATTTCCTTAAACTGATAAGCAAATCCAGCAAAGTTTCAGGATACAAAATCAATGTGCAAAAATCACATGCATTCCTATACACCAATAACAGACAAACAGAGAGCCAAATCATGAGTGAACTCCCATTCACAATTGCTTCAAAGAGAACAAAATATCTGGGAATCCAACCTAAAAGGGATGTGAAGGACCTCTTCAAGGAGAACTACAACCCACTGCTCAAGGAAATAAAAGAGTACACAAACAAATGGAAGAACATTCCATGCTCATGGATAGGAAGAATCAATATCGTGAAAAATGGCCATACTGCCCAAGGTAATTTATAGATTCAATGCCATCCCCATCAAGCTACCAATGACTTTCTTCACAGAATTGGAAAAAACTACTTTAAAGTTCATATAGAAACAAAAAAGAGCCCACATTGCCAAGACCATCCTAAGCCAAAAGAACAAAGCTGGAGGCATCAGCTAAAGTTGGCTTCAAACTATATTACAAGGCTACAGTAACCAAACAGCATGGTACTGGTACCAAAACAGAGATATAGACCAATGGAACAGAACAGAGCCCTCAGAAATAATACCACACATCTTCAACCATCTGATCTTTGACAAACCTGACAAAAAACAAGAAATGGGGAAACGATTCCCTATTTAATAAATGGTGCTGGGAAAATTGGCTAGCCATATGTAGAAAGCTGAAACGGGATCTCTTCCTTACACCTTATACAAAAATTAATTCAAGATGGATTAAAGATTTAAATGTTAGACCTAAAACCATAAAAACCCTAGAAGAAAGCTTAGGCAATACCATTCAGGACATAGGCATGGACAAGGATTTCCTGACTAAAACACCAAAAGCATTGGCAACAAAAGCCAAAATAGACAAATGGGATCTAATTAAACTAAAGAGCTTCTGCACAGCAAAAGAAACTAACATCAGAGTGAACAGGCAACCTACAGAATGGGAGAAAATTTTTACAATCTACCCGTCTGACAAAGGGCTAATATCCAGAATCTACAAAGAACTCAAACAAATTTACAAGAAAAATCAAACAACCCCATCAAAAAGTGGGCGAAGTATATGAACAGACACTTCTTAAAAGAAGACATTTTTGCAGCCAACAGACACATGAAAAAATGCTCATCATCACTGGCCATCAGAGAAATGCAAATCAAAACCACAATGAGATACCATCTCACACCAGTTAGAATGGCAATCATTAAGAAGTCAGGAAACAACAGGTGTTGGAGAGGATGTGGAGAAATAGGAACACTTTTACACTGTTGGTGGGACTGTAAACTAGTTCAACCATTGTGGAAAACAGTGTGGCGATTCCTCAAGGATCTAGAACTAGAACTAGCATTTGACCCAGCCATCCCGTTACTGGAGATATACCCAAAGGATTATAAATCATGCTGCTATAAAGACACATGCACACGTATGTTTATTGTGGCACTATTCACAATAGCAGAGACTTGGAACCAACCCAAATGTCCATCAGTGATAGACTGGATTAAGAAAATGTGGCACATATACACCATGGAATACTATGCAGCCATAAAAAAGGATGAGTTCACGTCCTTTTATAGGGACATGGATGAAGCTGGAAACCATCATTCTCAGCAAACTATTGCAAGGACAGAAAACCAAACTCTGCATGTTCTCACTCATAGGTGGGAATTGAACAATGAGAACACTTGGACACAGGGTGGGGAACATCACACACTGGGGCCTGTCATGGAGTGGGGGGAGGGGGGAGGGATAGCATTAGGAGATATACCTAATGTAAATGACGAGTTAATGGGTGCAGCACACCAACATGGCACATGTATACATATGTAACAAACCTGCACATTGTGCACATGTACCCTAGAACTTAAAGTATTGTTAAAAAAAGAATAGTTAAAATTTTAAATGATTCACTAAAATTTGGGAAATTAATATGAGAATGCATTTCTAATAGATGAAGAAAATATTTATTCAACTGGCCTAATAACACTATGTGTGGATGATATCTGGAATGACAAAGGCTCAGCTCCTTAAGGGAGGAAAGTCCAGACTTACTAATATTGCCAGTGATCCAGAAATGGAAGGAGAAGGAAATTAGGAAGGTTTAGTTAAAACTGGAGAAAGAGGGAGAAGAAACATCTAAAACTTTCAGTAACATGAATAGAATCTACCAGATGTTTATTGTGAATCCTATAGCAACCATTGGAATAAATATATAAATAGATAGATACAGTTGGTCTAAATTGTTGTAAAGGAAATACACTTCAACACTAAAACATTTCTCAAATAATTCAAATGCAGATAGTATAGGTGTATTAGCATTCTCCAGACACAGAATCAATAGAATTTCTTTATTTCTTTTTTCTTTTCTTTTTTGTTCTTTACCTGAGGGAGATTTATTACAAATAATTGGCTCACAAGATTGTGGAGGTGACAAGTCTCAAGGTGTGCAGGGTGAGACAGCAACTTGGAGACCCAGGAGAGCCAATGGTGTAGTTCCAGTCTGAAGTCTGGCAGGCTGAAGAGGCAGGAAGAGCCGATGTTTCAATATCAGTCTGAAGGCAGGAAAAAGCTGATATGCCAATTAGAAGGTAGTCAGGCAGGAGGAATGCTCTCCTACTGGGGCATGCATCAGCTATTCTTGTTCTCTTCACACTTTCACCTGATTGAATGAGGCCCATTCACATTAGGAAGGGCAATTCACTTTACTCGTTCTACTGGATTTAATTATTAATCTCAGGAAAAAATCCTTGCAGAAACAAAAAATATTGTTTGACAACATAGCTGGGAACCCTATGTCCCAATGAAGTTAGTGCCTAAAATTAACCATCAAGGTGAAAAAGGAAAAATACAACTGATGCAACAAATAGAAAACATATAGCAATATGGCAGAGTTAATCTCAATCGTATAAATTATATTAAATACAGATAGAGAAAAGCTTCAATTAAGAGAAATAAGTGAATTAAAAAGTAAAATTAAACAATGTGTCATTAAGAGGAGACATGCATTGAAAATGAAGATAAAAGCAAAAATATTGAAAAAGACTACCCTGAAAGCATTAATCATTAGAAATCTGGACATTATACCACACAAACTAGCCTTCAGGGTGTACGGTATTATCAGACATAACAAAAGGCATTTCATAGTAATAATCATAATAAAATCATGCCATCAGCAACAAAAACATGTTTTGTAGATATAAATATGTATGAACCTAGAAAATGAGTAAGATATAGAAAACTTCAAGAAGATGAAAAACTAACTCAAACTAATTTATATTTATAAACCACTACAAACAATAATTACACAACGAATTATTTTCTAGTATAACAGAGTGGTCAGCAAGATAAATTGTGTGCTGGGCCATAAAGTCTCAATTAATTTAGAAAAAAATGAAATCACACAGAATATGTCCTCTCATGTTAAGGGAAGTGATTATTGGGTATTTAAGTTTTTCGGTGTAAAGATTTCCCAGTCCACTTGAAGTTCTATACACTGTTTCACACATAGTGTAGATAATTTCTAACAAAGTACTTAAAATTATTTCCCCTGTTCCCTGTGTCATTTCTATAATTCTTTTAAGTTATCCATATGCAATAATCACTCACTACATTGGGATTATTATGACATTAGGCAGTTATCTTTTAGACTCAGAGAGTTCAGTCACACTCCTATGGTAACATGGTTTAAAATTTTGCAATTGAAACTCATACCCTATGCACAGAATCAAATGCATTGGTGTTCAACATTTTTTTCAAACTCCGTTCAATGTCAAGGGCCCTCTTGCCTTGCAGAGGCTGAAAATATAAGTGTAAAATTCTGCAGACACCTTTGCAGCAACAGTTATGGATAATTAAGTGTTCACCCTCAGGGACATTCAAGTGAAATTTAGAATACAGAGTGAGGCAGATGTCACTCTTCTGCTAATTATTCAATTACTGCTGGCAAGTCCAGTGTGAGGACATCTGAGTTTTCATTGTCAACTTCTTCATAATAACAGCTTCATGGTTGTGAATTTCTCTGATTATAGCTTTATCTGCCGATGGATCTGGAGCTAGGACTTATGGTTACAATTGTCATTTCCATAGGTAGTTTTCTGATTGTAGAAAAGTCAGTAATGCTCCAGTGGCCCAATTCCCTGGCATCATTTTAAAAGTCAGTCCTGACAACTAAATCTATAGTGCATTTGTTCAGAAGCCTTTGTGATTCTTTTGGCCATTTATATTCCTTTCTTCTGGAATTAGTGCACTATTTAAGGTACAGGCTAAGCTGCTTTAAGAATAAAATTAAAAAAACAACAATGGTTCAGTCAAATTAAACCAGCATTTCATCTTTCAACTAATAATCTAAATGTTTGAAAAATAGTCCAAGTTGCACCCCCACAAAAAAAAAATTCTAAGTGGTCATGCGGAGACCCAGTTCCCATTTTTCCTGTTGATCTGTACTCCCCTAACTTACTGACCTCATCTGCAAGGCTAAAACAGTTCACAGGGACCTCATCCACATTCAAACCAGTGACACTGAGAAAGAGGAGGTAGAGGTCAAGCAATCTTCTTGTAAGGATGGCATGCAAAAGTTGCAATTCACAATTCTTTTAGAATTCATTGGTAGTTACTTAGTCATAAAGCTTCAACTGTTGAAAGATAAGTTAGGAAATATAGTGCCAAATGGGTACCGTGTGCTATGTCAGAAACTTTGGGGGATTATACGGCCAAAACAAAGAATAAGAGAATGGGTATTGAGGGAAAATTAGAGTATTTGTCATAATAAGTTAAATAAATTCCATTCTCAACAGTGAAACATGAGAAATACATGCTGGGTTGCAATAATTTGTATAATAGTGTGCTCTCCATGATAATGTAATTCATTCATTCCTTGAATTAACATGTATTGACATCTGCCACATCAAGTTATATAAACAGTGGTTCCTGCCCAGAGGAAGCTTATTAAACAGTGTTAAACACAGATAAGTAGA
Source organism: Pan paniscus (assembly GCF_029289425.2). NCBI lineage: Eukaryota > Metazoa > Chordata > Mammalia > Primates > Hominidae > Pan > Pan paniscus. Next base: position 69,946,428 of record NC_073252.2, on the reverse strand, counting down.
CAGTAAAAATAATAATGTAGCTAATTCTTTGAGTCCATATATGTGTCATGCAATTTAACTGCTTTATGGTTTTGTTAATTTTGTGAACTCCAGTAATTTAACGAGGTACTTATTATTATATCTATCTTAATGTTAAGAATTCTGAGACACAGACAACTTATATAACTTGTCTAAGATCATAGAGGTAATTGAATTGGAGAAACAGAGTTCAAATTCAGATATTCTTTTCCCAGATTAATGCAGTTAATCATTATGTCATACTAGGTTCCATTATTTGCGGAAAAGTACTCAGATGAAGCAATTACAGAACACCACAGATGCTTGTAGGACAAAAAGTTAAAGTGACATTTTGGCATTATTTGTGGTTCTGGTTGCAGTGTGAAGGTGGGGAGGATGTTGTATACTCATACAATGTGATATTTCTTAGAGATAAAAGGAACAAATTACTGCTACATGCAAAACCAGGTATGAATCTCAAAAACAAGAGTGTATATTGTAAAATTCTAATTATGTGAAGTTCTAAAGGGACATCATTAATTTGGTGTGAAAAACAAAATATCAGAACAGTTGTACCCTCGAGGAGGATGGCTGCACATACCCTCTAGAAGTGTGCCTGATTGACAGAAAAGGGCAAAAGAGAAATATGTGGGAGTGAGGGAAAAGTGCTATAATTGATAAGACAGTGTTATGTTACATCTGCTTATATTTTACAATTAAATTGTGCATTTCACTTGGTGTACATTTTACCTGTAATTAAGAGCTTTTGAATGTTAGCAATGGTGAAGACTAAATATTTTGTAATATCTTTTGTGCATCCCAGGCCTGAGGAAATAAGGAACTATATTAAGGTTAAAAAATAGAAAATCATTAAAACTTCCTTTTTTTAACATATGTAGGCCACAAGAGACATGGAAGAAGACAGAAAAGAGTTAATACTCTCTATCTGATTTTTGACTTGATCAACTGAAAAATGTAGGTGCTATTTGCAGTGATGAAAGAATGGAGAAAGAAGAAGTAGGGAAAATATCTAAAGGAAACAGATTCTGATGAATATTGAATCCAAGAGAGTGGATGAATTCTCCCAGATAAAGGATATGAATTAAGAAAAGCAAAAATACTATTTTAGTGTGATTGATATTTGTGGAAAAATACAAGTTACATGGAGAATCAGGATTGAATATCCAGAAAGCAGTTCTAACAAGTGAAATGGCATGATTATACTTTTTTTCTACATAACATTGGTTCTCAAACTTTAGTATGCCTTGTCATCACACACTGCAAGGGTTTTTGAAGTACAGATTTTCACAGATTATTGGATTCTAACTCCAGTTTCTAATTCAGTTATCTGAATGTCTATTTATTGTGAGATGATGAATATTAAGATAACTGAAATGACACAGTCATAATCTGTTTGTTTTATATCTTTATGGAAATGAGTAGTGACTACTCCTAAAATGAAACATGTCTCATTGTATATGGAGTTATATACACATATAAATATACACATGTATATATGTATAAATATAGATGTGTGTAAGTGATATAATCTTTCCAATTTATTATATTCTTCCAAGTTTACTATGACAAGGCTTTTCTTCTGTTTACCTATGATAATTGGCAATATTTGTTATAATAAAATTAATAAAGATATTCTTATATAGTAATAATTCTGTGATCCATTTTTTTACAAAAGAATCATAACTGTGTCTCTCCAGTGTCTAATATTTTTGCTTTCTAAATTAATAATTATACTTTATACTTTCTCTTTTCAGGCTTGCTTTAACCTTTCCTTTTAATGGTAAAACCACAATTACTTTTGCACCAACCTAGTAGTAATAACTGGAAAAATAAATAGATGCTGACCTGACATTCTAATTGCTATCGTAGTTACAATTGTTATAGTAGTTATAATTGTTATCATAGTTATAATGTCAGGTCTGCATCTATTTATTTTTCTAGTTATTCCTATTAGGTTGGTGCAAAAGTAATTGCAGTTTTGCCATTAAAAAATATTAGACAAGCTGACTCTTAAATTAATAGTATAATAAGACACCAAGACTTCATAGGATTTGTGAATATTTTCAGTTATGCTCTTGAAAAGCATAACATAAAAGAACATTTTGCCTACTCTTTTACTGATTTTCTATTGCATATTATCTATTTCACTTTGAAAACTACTGATAGATCTTACATGTCAACATCTGTTCAACTTGATAGCTAGGTATTAAATCTATCCTATATACTTCATATTGTATTTTGTATTGGGAGAGTATTCATAAAATAATTATAAACTATGGTATTTTTAAAACTAGTTAATAATCTAATAAGCTCCATTGGACATAATATCTAGGTTCAAATTATCATCTACATGTTAGGGTTATATTTTGGGATATGTGTCTCTAAACATTTTAATGTTTAAGAGAAATGAAATTTCCCTCTATATATCTCACCCAGAGTTGATGTAATGTAACCCATTTTGATTTAGTACCTCACTATGATAGTTATCAGTGATAATAAATAAACAATGCACTAACTTGCACTCAACCAGTTGCTTTTGAAAACTTGAAATGTCCTGAGAATGCAGAAAGCGTAATCTTATAAACATTCAGGATTACAGAAACCAGATACTGTATGGCCTCTGACAGGAATCTCTGAATCTCTTTGAGTACAGTTGTTATAGTTTTGAGGCACCTTGGGTTACTGTGGTTCTACAAGCCCATCGTTATTTACCATAGGCACTGCTGCCACCTTTTCTCTCTATCTTTGTCGGTCATTGGCTTGAAATTCCATAACTGCAAAGTGGTCTGAGACCTTAAAGGTTCTAATAGTGTCTTTGTAAACTTTGAGCTAAATTTCAATAGAGGAAAACAAAGTTACAGCACTTGTGATTTATTATCTTACAGTTTTAAATGATCTAAATCTTCAGAGAACTATATCTAACACATAGTAGATATTCCAAAATTTTTAGCTGAATCTGAATCTACATATATAAAGTAATCAGAGCATAAACAAATGCGATAAGCAACAATGTAAGGCAACATGAAATTAAAAAGGATAGAAATGACAGTGAGATTATGATAAAAGGGAAAATAATACTGTCTGAAGAAAAAAAATATTATAACTAAAGTCTAGGCCAAGGAGTAATGTTTTATAAATGTAATTAAACCTAGAAATGTGAAGTCACTGGGAAGCCACTGAACATTTTTTTAACTATATAATAAGTTAAAATCCAGTGTGTTGGTAATACCCACTGAGGAGGCTTATCTACATCGTTTTTTGTTCATAAAAATTTACTTGGAAACTGATGTTAGGCACTAGGGATTCAGTAGTGATAAGTTACAAAATACACCTGTCCTATGAGGGATATATTAGATTGGTGCAAAAGTTTTTGCTATTAATTACAATGGCAAAAATCAGAAGTACTTTGTACCAACCTGATACTATATACATTGAAAGAGATTTGTAAGATTAGAAGAAATATTTCTATAGAGTTAGTTTTAAGTACGCTATAATTGCATGAAATAATATACTAACCCTGATTTCAGATGGCATTTTTGAAAAATTGAAGGCTTTTTAAAACCTAAGCTGCTATCTCTAATTTCCTATTCTACAATTAATTTCATAATTCTTAAGAAAATCTATACTACTTTATAGAAGAAGACACTGTTAATAATGACCTCTGCAAATTTATCTAATCCATAAATTTATCAATATTTGCTCCAATCTTGTCACAATTTTTATTCTCTTTTATTTCTTCTCTGCCTTGTTTCTTGATAAATTAGCTTTTATTTCTTCATCTTCTTTATATAACTCATTACATGCTGACATCTTTCTACACAATTATACTCTGATTGCACTTACTAAAATTACTAAGAGTTTAGAAGTCCAACTGTCTTTAACAAATTTATTTCTATTCTTTTTTGCATGATTTAACAATTCCTCTCTCTCTTCTTTATATCTTTGTTTTTCTTTTTAATCAAGCTTCCAGGTGCCATCCATGTGTTAGAAATAAATAGGCAAGACAAAAATTATGAGAGAGTAACATTGTTACAAAAGTCAAGAGACAAGGTACAAAGAAGAATTTCCAACTATTATGTATCTACAAATATTAAAAGAAAAAGATATAAAGAAGAGAGAGAGGAATTGTTAAATCATGCAAAAGGGAATAGAAATAAATTTCTTAAAGACATCTGGACTTCTAAACTCTCAATAATTTTAGTAAGTGTAATCAGAGTATAATTGAGTCCCAAACAAGGTGTCACAGCCCTGGCTCAGGGACCTCCTACGTCTCGGCTCCCTGAAGGGCTGCAGCTCTTCTCTCCTTCGTCCTGCTAGAAACGTGATGAGCAAGGAGCATGTTTCAGCCCTATTTGTGTTACAGTTTTCTCAGCCCCACTATTCAGTGGTTCCCGTGTTCTTATCCCGTGCCCAGGAATAATTAGGTATGTGGACAAGTGGAGGGTAAGCAAGGTGAAGAGGAGCTTTATTGAGTGATAGAACAGCTCAGAGGACACCTGCAGTGGGTAGCTCCTCTCCACACCCAGGGTGTCCTGACAAGTGTTCAGCACTCCGCAGAGAGGAGACACTGGAATGGGTAGGTACACTATGCAGCTGGCCGTCCCAATGTCTCCTCAAGTCTGGCTGAATCCAGGGCTTTTATGGGCTTCAGAGGGAAGTGCATGCTGACTGGTTCCTGGGTGGCCATGGGCAGGCCCAGCAAAAGCAGAGTAAGTTTCCACTCCGGTCCGGGGACTGGCAGCCTGGCCCCCAGGATTCAGGCCTTCTCCCGCTTAAAGGTGGGGCTTCACCAGGGACCCACCCCTTTCCGCCAAGGAGTCTGTCTGCCTTCTACCACTGATAATAGTGCCCAGGATTCCCTCCTGTGCTTGTCAGCACCCAAAGTCTGGAGTCAGCACTGCCTGGAGCTTGCTCACACCTGGCCGGTTTGCAACAGCTTTGATCTTGGCCTCAAATTTGCTATGAGATCAGAGTCGGTGTTGGGAGTGGGGAAAGGCCAGGCAGTGGGAGCAGGCACCTCTGAGCCTGAGAGGAAGGTGAGTCCTTTCCAGTCCGTTTCCAAGAGTGCAGAGGTGCCTGATTCCACAGCTGCAGCTGCACTCAGGAGGGTGGGGCTCCTGCCTGCTCCCAGCCGGAAGAGCATAGGGATGCCCCGGTCCATATCCGTGGCTAGGCAGCGGCAGCTGCACCCAGGGAGTACCCGGCTCCCGCTCTGCCAACTCAGAAGCGGGCAGGGCGCTCGCTGGCTACATGGAGTGCACAGCCTCTACTGCACGTCTCTCACTGAAGCCAGCATTATGGCTGCAGCAGCACCAAACAGACCACTGCTGCCATCCATAGCATTTTTTTAATGTGTTTGAGAGATGGTAGTGTTATTTTCAAGCTAAGCGATATTGGAAAGGAGTAGATTTCGAGCAATGGTAATAAATTCCAAGTTGGCGAATGTTAAGTTTTAGATGTCTGTGAGACATCTCAGTGAAAATATCCAATAAGCAGTGGAATATAAATTTCTTGAGTTGAAAATAAGGTCTGGATTGGTTATATTGCTAAGAAAGTCATCAGCAGATGCAACTTGCCTTGAAAATTTCATGCTCACAGTATCAAGTGTGTATTGAAGTTCCATCAGGACGCTGCACAAAAACCTAACCTAAAATGATAAGAAAAACATGAGATTCAAATGGTCTCAAATCTTTCCTTTTCCTCTTTATTTCTATAAATGATATTACTAAATTTCTAATGTTAGAAAGTCCAGAGTCATTCTTGACCATCTTTCTTTCAATTCTATTAAATAAAAATATCTCAAATTGTTCAATTTGACTTCATCTTCCCTCTCACAGATTTAAATCAATGTTTCATCACTTTAACTACTATTACAGTCTCCTACAGAGTCTCCTGTTTACAATTCATTTCCCAAGTATTATCTTCTTTTATGAATTTCAAACCCTTTCAACTGACTTTCTTCTGCCTGAAATATCTTGATGGAAATTACTCATTGCTTTTTTTCCATTCTTTTTCCTTTCTTCTGATACATTTTCCCCATCTGTCTATCTATAGATGTAGACATTTAATTATTTATATTCATTGACCTTTAGAAGGTATGTCATTTATTATGTAATTACCTCAGGATACTGATTTTAAGTAATTTCTACAATAAAAATTTATATCCATAATATCTTTATTAGTGAATTTTTTTAATTGGTACTGTTAGACCTTAATATCAGAAAACTGGTGGCTGATAAAATAACTAACAGTGATTATCTTTATTAAATAAGATGTTTCTTCATGGAGAGATTTTGCAATTAGCTACTTAGTTCAAAAGGCACATATCTAGTGGTGACATGTGGCACTTATAATTACGTGTAAAATTATACACTCAGGTATGTTGAAATTTATGTTTAGATATAAAGACATTTATGATTTGATTCCTATTTATTGACATCAACCAGGTTTGAAAAGTTTAAAAGCTAAAAACGACAAGGAATGAAGCTACAAAAGTTGTAGGGACATTCTGAAATAACTACAGTTGTTTAATTTGTTTTAATCAGAGAAGTCAGTAACAACAGTAACAAGAAGACCATTAGAAAACAAAGGATTTTTCAAGGATGTGGCATTTTCACATGTGAAAATGGAGAAGGATATTATTAAAATAGAAATTTTAGCTTATGTGTTCTAAAATACAAAAAAGAAGCTTCCAAAATCTTACTTAGAAGTTAATCAAGATACTTATATGTTTTATGTCTGTTTGAATTCATTGAAACATAAATATACTATAATTATTATCACTATGTAGTATTAATTGCAGTTTATCATAATGTATTATACATTAGAAGTTTGCCTAAAAATTTATCTTAAGTGTTCTCATACACAAAAAGTAAATATGTGAAGTGATGGATAGGTTGATGAGCTTGATTATGGAAATCATTTCATAATATATATGTACATTAAAATGTCATCTTTACATTTCAAATATATATGATGTTTATTTGTCAATTGTAACTTAAAGCTGAAAAAAATCGATGTAGTAATTATACTAATGATTATATTACATGTATTATATGTCATCCTTAATTGTCATAACATGTTTAAAAATAGTGCTTAATAAAACCTTGATTAGGTGACTGCTACATTGAATTATAGATTTATGTGAAAATAGAAGTTTAAAAAGTAAAGAAAAAGTTATTTCAGCAAACATTTGTACAACATTGTGCTTATTACGCACTTATGTTCGTTTTTAATTAAACCTAAAGAGAACATGAGTTAAATCATATTGCATTATATGAAAATTTATTCATCATCAATCATGTTTTGGGGAGAAATTATGTTTTTTCATGGACATAGATTAGGACTATGGAACTTCAGCAACTTATTTTTTTTTTTATTTTTTTGCAGGTTGGAAATCAAGTGATAAAGCTGAGAGACATGAGTTTCCCTCAAGAGATGATTTTACATCCATTTTGAAATGTTACATAGGTTTCTGTTTCTCTTATATATTTACACCAGTGTTATTTATAAATTTATTTACTTTTAAAAGAAATATTAACTAAGAACCTATTTTATACCAGGTAAAATTTTAATTTTTTAATTTTTATCATAGTAGGCATATATATGTATATATAGTACATGTGACGTTTTGATACAGTCATACAACACGTAATAATCAAATCAGGGTAACTGGGGGTATCCTCACTAAAAGCATTTATCATTTCTTTGAGTTAAGAACATTATAATGTTTCCCTTTTCACAGTAAGACATACTCTGAATTATTGACTGTAGTTACCTTGTCAGTACTATCAAATATTAGACCTTATTCTTTCTAACTACATTTTGTACCCATTAAACATCCCACTTTCTCTCTTCCTCCTTGCTATCCTTCCCAGCATCTGGTCAGCATCATTGTACTCTCAAACTCCATGACTCCATTGTTTTAATTTTTAGTGCCACATATAAGTGAAATAATATAAACTTTGTATTTCTCTGCCAGGCTTATTTCACTTAACATAATGACCTCCAGTTCCATCCATCCTGTTGCAAATGACATGGTTTTATTCTTTTTTATGATTGAATAATATTCCACTGGGTTTATGTATCATATTTTCTTTATCTGTTCATCTTTTGATGGAAACTTAGGTTAATTCCAAATCTTGCCTATTGGGAATAGTGCTGCAATAAACATGGGAATGCAGATACCTCTTCAATTTATTGATTTCCTTTCTTTAGGGTATATACCTATCAGTGATATTCCTGGATCACATGGTAGTTCTATTTTTAGTTTTTTAAGAAACCTCCATTCTGCTTCTGTATAGTGGCTGTAATAATTTATGGTCACCAAGAGTGTATGAAGTTTCCTCTTTCTCCACATCCTCACCAATATTTATTATTGCCTGACTTTTTGATAAAAGCCATCTTAATTGGGATAAGATAATATCTCATTGTATGTTTGATTTTCATTTATCTGATAATTAATTATATTGCACATTTTTATATACATGTTGTCCTTTCCATATGTCTCCTTCTGAGAAATGTCTATTCACATATTTTGCCCATTATATTATTTTTCTTATTGAGGTGTTGGGCTACCTTGTATATTCTGGTTATTGAACCCTTGTCAAATAGGCAGTTTGCAAATATTTTCCCTCATTGTTTAGGTTGTCTGATCAATTTATTAACTGTATCCTCTGCTGGAGAGAAGCTTTTTAGCTTGATGAGATCTTATTGGTCCATGTTTATTTTTGTTGCCTGTGCTTTTCAGATATTACTCAAGAAATCTTTGTCCAGACCAATGTCCTGGAAAGTTTCTGCACTATTTTTTTCAATACTTTCATAGTTTCAGGTTTTAGATTTAAGTCCTTAATCAAATTTTGATTTGATTTTTGTATGTGATGACAGATAGGAGTCTAGTTTCATTTTTCTGCATGTGGATGTCCAGTTTTCTCATCATTTATTGGAGAGACTGTCCTCTCCCTGATTGATGTATACCCTTGGCACCTTTGTTGAAAATGTTGTAGATGTATGGATTTATCTCTGGAATTTCTATTCTGTTCCATTGGTCAATGTGTCTGTTTTATGCCAGTACTGTGCTATTTCAGATAAAACAGCTCCGTAGTATAATTTAAAGATGGTAATGTGATTCCTCCAGTTTTGTTCTTTTTGCTCAGGATGGCTCTGGCTATTCTGGGTCTTTTGTGATTCCATATGAATTTCAGGACACTTTTTTTATTTCTGTGAAGAATATCATTGGTATTTTGACTGTAGATTGCTTTGGGTAGTATGGATATTTTAACAATATTAATTCTTCCAATTAATGAACATAGAATATCTTTACACTTTTGTGTCCTCTTTAATTCCTTTTATCAACATTTTATAGTTTACATTGTAGAGATATTTTACATCTTTGGTTAAGTTTATTCTTAGGTATTTTATTTTATTTGTAGCTTTTATAAATTGAGTTACTTTTATAATTTTTTGTAGATTTTTTTCTTTGGCATATGTAAATGCTACTGATTTTTGCATGTTGATTTTGTATCCTACTACTTTTCTGAATTTATCAGTTCTAATAGTTTTTTGAAGGAGTCTTGATTTTGCTAGACATTAGATCATATAATCTGCAAAAAGAATAATTTGATTTATTTTCAATTTGAATACCTTTATTTCTTTCTCTTGTCTAATTGCTCTAGTGATAACATCCTTGGATAAATCCCACTTGATCATGATAAAGGATCTTTTTATTGTGTTGTTGCTTTTGATTTGCTGCAGTCAGTTGAGAATTTTGCATCTGTGTCCATCAGAGGTACTGGCCTATAGTTTTTATTGATGTTGTTGTATCTTTGTCTGGTTTTGGTAGCAGGAAAATACTGGCTTCATAGAATGAGTTTGAAAATATTTTCTCCTCTTAGATTATTTGGAATGGTTCCAGTGGAATTAGTATCTGTTCTTCTTCAAATGTGTGGTAGAATTCAGGAGTGAAGTCATGGGGTCCTGAACTTTTCTTTGATGGGAGATTTATTATGACTTGAGTCTTGTTACTTGTTATTGGTTAATTTTGGTTTTAGATTTCATCATGGTTCAATATTGGTAGGTTGTATGTGTCTAGGAATTTATTCATTTCTTTTAGGTTTTTCAATTTTGGCATGTAATTGCTTATCTTTAATGATCTTTTGAGTTGCTAGGTTATCAGTTATAATGTCTCCTTTTTCATCTCTAATTTTAGTTGGTCTTCTCTCTTCTTTGTCTGGCTAAAGTTTGGGTTATTCTGTTTATTTTTTCAAAAAACCAAGTTTTTCAATAATCTTTTCTATTTTAGAATTTTGTTTATTTCTGCTCTGATCTCTATTATTTATTTTTTCCTATTAATTTTGGCTTGCTTTTCCTTGTCTAGTTCTGTAAAACACATTGTTAGGTTATTTATTTGAAGTTTTTATTCCCTTTTGATGTAAGCATTTACTGCTATAAACTTTCCTTTTAGTGCTGATTTTTGTGTATCCCATAGGTTCTGATATGTTGTCTTTTCATTACTATTTTTTTCAAAACATTTGTTAGTTTCCATCATAATTTCTTTATTGACCTACTGGTCATTCAGGAACATTTTGTGTAATGTCTGTGTTTCTGTACAGCTTTCAAAGTTCCTCTTGTTACTGATTATTCCATTGTGGTCAGAAAAGACACATATCTTAATTTTATTTTTTTGAATATTTTGTATCACCTAATGTATGGTCTGTATTTGAGAGTGATCCATGTGCTGAGGAAAAGAATGTATATCCTGCAGCTGTTAGACGAAGTATTCTGTAAGTATCTACTAGGTTCATTTGATCTATAGTGCAGATTAAGTCCAATATTTCTTTGTTGATTTTCTGTTTGGATGAGCTTTCACTGCAGAAATTAGGGTGTTCAGGTGTCCAGCTGGTATTGTATTAATGTCTATCTCTGTCTTTAATTTTAACATTCGTTTTATATATCTTTGTGCTCCAGTGTTCAGTGCATATATATTTACAATTGCTATATCTTCTTGATAAGTTGGTCACTTTATTATCATAGTGATATAATTTTGCCCTTCTTTGTCTCTTTTGATAGTTTTTATCTTAAAATATCTTTATCTGTTATGAGTATAGTTACTTCTGCTGTTTTGGTTTCCATTGCATGGAATATCTTTTTTCATCTTTTTATTTTAAGTCTATGTGTATCTTTATAGTTGAAATGAGTTTCTTGTATGTAGCGTATTGTTTGACCTCTTTTTTAAAAATTTATTCAGCCACTTTATCTTTTGATTGGATAATTTAGTTCAGTTACATTCAATGTTATTATTGATACGTAAGGATTTATGACTGCCATTTTGCTATTGTTCTGTGGTTATTTTTTGATTCTCTGTTTCTTCCTTTATTTCTGTCTTCTGTAAACATTTTTTTTTTTCTGGCAGTACGTTTAATTTCTATCTTTTTAAATTTTTGTGTATTTCTTGTACTTTTTTGTAATTTGAAGTTACCATGATTGCAAGTAATATTTTATAAACAATTATTTTAAATTGATGACAACTCAACTCTGATTACAAAAAGCAAACAATTGAACCAACAAAGGGAAAACTAAAACTTTACACAACTCCATTCCTCCTACTTCTTTTTTGTTTATTTCCATTTATGCTTTTTTATAGTCTCTATCCCTTAAAAAGTTATTGTAATTATTGTATTTTATGTTTTTTTAATTCTTCCCACTCAAGATGTAAGTAGTTTACACATCACAATTACAGTGTTAAAATATTCTGCATTTTTCCAAGTACTTACTGCTACCAGTCTAGTTTGTATCTTTAGATGATTTCTTATTGTTCATTATCATCCTTTTCTTTCAGATTAATACATTCTCTTTAGCATTTCTTACAGGACAGGTTTGATGTTAGTGAAATTCCTCAGCTTTTATTAGTTTGGGAAAGACTATTTCTCCTTCATGTTTGAAATATATGTATATATATTTTTTCTAGATATAATATTCTAGAAGAAAAAAGTGTTTTTTGTTTGTTTGTTTCTTTTATTTAACAAGTTGAATATGTCATGTCACTCTCTCCTGGCCTGTGAGGTTTCCACTGAGAAGGCTGTTGTCAACATACTGGAGCTATTTCTTATGTTATTTGTTGTCTTATATTGCCATTTTTGAATCCTTACTTTACACCTAACATTTAGGACTTTGATAATTAAATGCCTTGAGGTAGCCTTATTTGTATTAAGGTCTCTTGAGGTTCTATGACCTTCTTGTATCTAAATATTTATATCTTTCTCTAGAACTAAAAAGTTTTCTGTTATTATTTCTTTGAATACATTTTCGTACCTGATCTCTCTCTCGATATATATATATATATATATATATATATACTCTTTAAAGAGTACAGCCAATACCTCTTTCATTTGCCCTTTCAAGGCTTTTTTGATCTTGTAGGCATACGTCATTATTTTTTTCTTTTTTTCTTTTTTCTCCTCTGTGTATTTTCATATAGCATGTCTTCAAGTTTACCTATTATTTCTTCTGCTTTATTAATTCTGCTGCTGAGTGAGTCCTGAGCATTTCATACTTTTCCAATTGAGTTTTTCAGTTGCAGAATTTCTGTTGGTTTTTAAAAAATTGTTTTAATCTCTGTTAAATCTCAATGATAAGATTCTGAATTCATTCTTCATGTTATCTTCAAGTTCTTTGGGCTTCCTTCCTCAAAACAGATATTTAAAATTCTTTGTCTAAAAGGCGACTTATCTCTAGCACTCCAGGATTAGTCACTGTTGCCTTATTTAATTCATTTGGTGGAGGCCCTTTGTATTCGGGATGTTCTTGACGCTTAGTGGATGTTCACTGATATCTGAGCATTGAAGTTTTAGATATTTACTCTAATTCTTAGTCTGGGCTTAGTTGTACTCATCCTACTTGAGAAGGCTTTCCAGATATTCAAAATAAATTGAACAATGTGAGTTAAGTCTTGGTCACTGCAGCTGTATTAGCTCTAGGGGACATCCCAGGCCACGTAATGGTGTGGCTCTTGCAGACCCCTAGATGTATTACCTTGGTGGATTTGGATAGAATCCAAAATAATTTCCTGGATTACAAAGCAAAGTTTCTTATTTTCTTCCCTCACTTTCCTCCAAACAGAAGAAGTCTGTCTCTGTATGTGCCATGGTGTCTGGAGTTAGGGAACAAGTGATGCAAGTAGTTCTGTGGCCACTGCAACTGGGTCTGTGATGGATCAACTTGAGTTCACCACGGTACTGGGTATCAGTTAAGTCCTGTGAGGACTACTACCTGTCTACTGCTATTGTTTATTCAAGGCCCAAAGGCTCTTTTGTCAGCAGGTGGTGAATCCTGAGAGAACTGGGTCCTTCCCTTCAGGGCAGTGAGTTCTCTTCTGGCTGAGAGTTTATCTAGAAAATGCCATCCAGGAGCTAGAACCTGGAATTGAGAAGTTCAGAAGTCTGCTTAGTGCTTTATTTCACTATGGCTTAGCCAGTACTCAAGTTTTAAGACAAAAAGCCCTCTGTACTCTTCCCTCTCCTTTCCCCAAGTGGAAAAATAATAATAATAATAATTCTCCCTTAGCTGTGCTGCCTGGAGTTGGAAAAGGGTCAATGAAAATACTCCTTTGGCCATTACAACTGGTGTCTCCGTGTCACAGGCACTCCACATCCATCGGCTCCAAGGCCAGAGGAGCATGAGGACTTCACCAAGGACTGCAGTCCTTTGTGGCCTGTCTTCCAAATTTATTCAAGACCCCAGGACACTTCAGTCCATTGATGGTGAAGCTAGCTGAAACTTAGCTTTCTTCCACTGAGACAGAGGATTCCCTTCCAGTAAGGGCTGGTTTAAATGCTCTCTCCATGGGCTCTGGTGAAATTCTGCCCTGTGTTGCCTTCCATTGTGACAGAGTAGCACTGAGTTCCAATGCAAAATCCCAGAATCATTTGGCTCTCCCTCCACATTAAATACACAGATTCTCTCTCCTTGAGGCACTGCCAAGGGATGGGCAAAGGATTATGTAGGCAATGTAAGATTGTCTTTCTACCCTCTTCAGTCCCTTTTTTCTTGATATGATGTTAGAACCAGGTTCTGTGATTTCTTACCTGATTTTTGGTTCTTATGAAGGTGCTTTCTTGTATGGATAGTTGTTCAATTTGGTGTTCCTTTTGGGGGATGATTGTTGGATGGTTTTATTTGGCAATCTTGCACCACTTTCTCTTCCCCTGGTACAATTTCATGTGAAGAGAACAAAATAAAGAAAAATAAAATAAAACTTTGCTTTCATAAATCTTATATTCTAAAGGGAGGTATACATAAAATAAATAAGTTAGACATATAATATGTCAGACTATAAAAAGTCACTGGGACAAAATAAAGTATGAATGATACTGATGAGAAAGAAATAGGAGAGTTTATATTTAAAATGAGATGCTTGGAGGATAACTACTGAGAAGACAGCATTAAAGCAAACTTCCAGGAAATTAGGCAGCAATTCCTGTAGTTACCTGGGAGAATGGTATTCCAAACAGAGGTACAGCAGATTCAAAAGCTCTCAAGCAGAGATCTTGGTATGTTCAATAGCAGCAAGTTGATCAGCATTGCTGGAAAAAAAATGAAGGAAGAGAAAGAGTAGTGGAAGATAAAGCTAAAAAGTCAACAGCAGCTATAACATGAGAACCTTATAGGTCATTAGCATTTTGTGCAAAAGAAGAGCAGAGTAACAATGACCTAACATATGCAGCATATTATTCTGACTTCCATGTTCTTTATAGATTTGGTGTTGGTGGTAGAATAGGAAGCAAGTATGTGAAAATGGATATTATTAAGAGGCTATTGTAATAATTCAGTTAAGATATTTTAGTAGTTTGGCTTGTGATATTAGCAATGGAAGTAGCAAGAATTGTTTTGATTCTGGATATTTTTTAAATAGTGCCAAAATTATAAGCTATTTGGATGTGAGAAGTGAAAAAAAAAAAAGAAATCAGGAATCAAAAACGACAGTCATTTGGCCAGCACAACTGAAAGTGGCTCTTCATAAGGAAAATAAGACATGATATATGTTACAATGAAATATTTGGTTTGGTCAATGAGCTATATGTAATAGAAGTGTGAGCCTCAAATATTTGACACAGGTCTCAGTCAATTTAGAAATTTATTTTGCCAAAGTTAAAGATGCACACACGTAACACAGCAACACAGCCTCAGGAGATCCTGACAATATGTGTCCAAGGTGGTTGGGGAACAGCTTGGTTTTATATATTTTAGAAAGACAGGAGACATCAATCAATAGATGTATGATGTACATTGGTTTAGTCTGGAAGGGTGGGGCAACTCAAAAAGGAGAGGAGGCTTCCAGGTCATAGGTGGACAAGAGACAAATGGTTGCATTCCTTTGAGTTTCTGATTAGCCTTTCCAAAAGAAGCAATCAGATTTCCTTTTATCTCAGTGAGCAGAGGGATGACTTTTGATAGAATGGGAGGCAGTTTTGCCCTAAGCAGTTTCCAACTGACTTTTCTCTTTAGCTTAGTAATTTTGGGGTCCCAAGATTTATTTTCCTTTCACAGAAGTCATACCATTAAGACAAATGAAATAAAGATAAGTTACTGACTGAAGAAGTGGACATTTCAATTTGAGAGTATTGAGGTGAGGTGGTTTCTGGAAATAAGATTTAGGAAAATGCTGCCCATATAAGTGAGCTTAATTTTTCTAAAACTGAGAAAATAATATGAGGAACAGGATTGGGGAAAATGATCTGTAGTCCATCTTTTATGTATCTTAAGTTTGAGTTGCCTATTACTCATGCAAGAGGAGATGTTTAGAAAGCTATAAAATATGACTTCTTATTATATATTTGATATTTAAAGCCATTGACCTATATGTTAACAAAGTATGAAATAACGAAAACAGATGCTTTAAGGACTGGAGCTGGAGCAATTCAAAGTTTTGAGGACTGAGAGATGAGCAGAAACCTTCAATAGGGAAAGAGAAGAAGTGGAGAGACAAAAAGGAGAGATTTTTGATCCAAAATTTAAATACTGAAAGTGTTTCACTTGATGAAATATTGTAAAAGTTGTTAATAGGCTAAGAAATAATACCATTATAATTTACCCTTGTATTTAGCAATGTGATGAATAAGAGTGAGAAGAGCAGTTTCTAGAAATGATGGCCACAGTAGCCAGAATTTATCACATTCAAGAAAAAATGAAAGGGGAGAAACTGGAAGACAGGAGTTAATATTTTTCAAAGATGGCAAGTTTTAAAAGAGAATGGAGAAATGAAGTTAGAACAGGTTTTATTTGTTGCTTGGTTTTTGCTTGTTTAAGAATGGCCGAATTTCTTGTGGTCTTATATGCAAATAATGTTTACTCTGGAGAGAGAGAATAGCAATAAGAAGTACTGAAGCAATGTCTTTGATTTGGTTTGAGGAAATGACATATAAGTAGAAGCGTGTGATATGGTTTGGTTCTGTGTCCCCACCCAAATCTCATCCTGAATTGTAATCCCTATAATCCCCACATGTCAAGGGCAGAACCAGGTGGAAGTAATTGAATTATGGGGGCAGTTTCTCCTATGCTGTTCTCATAAAGGTGAGTAAGTCTCATGAGACCTGATGGTTTTATAAGCATCTGGCATTTCTTCTATTTACACTCAATCCATCCTTCCATCCTGTGAAGAAGCTGCCTATTACTCCTTTGCCTTCCACCATGCTGGTAATTTTCCTGAGTCCTCCTCAGCAATGCAGAACTGTGAGTCAATTAAACATCTTTCCTTTATGAATTACCCTGTCTGGAATATTTCTTCATAGCAGTGTGAGAATTGAATACAAGGTGACATCACCTGGGTACCTGAACAGTCCCCATTCATATTAACAGGGGAAAAGGGAAGATATGAGAAGGAAAGTTAAGAAATTATCATCTCAAGAAACAATAGACTGAAAGGATATAAAAATATAATATAAATACCAGGCAACCCAAAGGACCCACTTGAGGTTGATAGTCATGTATATAATGTAAGGCTATTCAGTATAATTTTGTTTGTCAGTGAACCATGTTCAGTTGCATAAGCCCTGTAAATAGCTGGTATTTGTCTTTGAAGTTTTACCAGCTGAGTTTGACCATGCCAGAGAAGAATGAGTAATTTGATGGTGCTTGTAAGGGTGTGATTATATTGCTGAACATGGGCACACAAGTAAATGAGAATATACTGAGTATCAGAAAGAAACATTTGGTTTCATCAATGAGTTATATATCATAAAAGTCATGTGACTAGAAGAAATAAGATAGAAACAAATAAATAACTGGGGATTTGAACATTAAATTTGAGGTATGAAGGGGATGCAGTTACTGGAAATAAAGAGGTTTAGGGAAGTACTCGCCAATAAAAATGTATGTGATGATGAGAATGTTAATATAGCCACAATAGCCACTACCACATATGACTAATGTCCTTCTGATATGTGGCTACTGCAACTAAGAAATTAACTCATTTTAATAAACTTAATTTATAAAATCTGCCTATAGCTATAGGTTAATAAATTTGGCAGTGCAGGTTTAGGAGCTGCTCATAAGAATGAATGGTTGAGGAATATTGGAGTAATATCAAAAATAGTTTTAGGGAATGAGCTAGAAGGAGAATGAGCTAGAGATAAAGGAGGAATGGCCACAATGAGAATAGATGAGTATCCTCTATAGTGGGTAATGGGTGGTATAGTCTGCTGCCATGAAATCCAAACATAGGAAATTTTAGGAAGCAAAGAGAGAAAGTTCTAGATTCTAGAGGTGGAAATGAGGTTCAGTGCAGCAAGATGTGTGAAAAGAAAAATATTCATTACTTGAGAGGGCTGCATGAGAAGTCATGTTCTCACAGGAGAGACATGGTTCAATCAGAGTAATAAGGTGAAGAAAGCCTTCAGGGAAAAGAATGAATGTATATAAGATATTTTGCTATAAAAATATACCCTGAGTTACAGATGGCATGGTAGAAATTTTTTTAATATAGGAGAGTTGGGAGTTGAGTTGCAAATTAAGTAAATAAATAAACGAAGTCTTACGGGGATGATAGTTCAGGGAATGGGGAATGATAGGGGTAAACAGTATAATAAGATTAATCCTGATTGTCACAGGACAGATAGACTTTGTTGTACCCTCTTGGGTCAGTAAGCATATCAACCTTTTCATTCAACAAATGCTAATTATTCATTGGCCATGTGCTGGACTTTCCACATGACTCCAGGCAATAAATGGACAGCACCTAAAATGGACATGGTTCCCCCTCTAATTTTCTGCTAAAATACCTCTTAGGGTAATGTACTCCACAATCTTATTACCTGCTGTGTAAACAAATATTTTGTGCAATGGGTATTTTTCTGTTTTTAGGTATTGTTCTCCTGTTGATTAGCATCCTTTTTTCTTTCAAAAAGAATAGATAAATCCTTTTACTCTCCCCTTAAATGATCACTTTCGGTTTTACCCACTAAAATCTCAAATTATTTTAGTTGTTCTTTACAAGCCATTCTTTGGCTGCATTATGATCATTTAAAATCTTCATAAAACTTTCAGAAAACATAAAGAGCAAATGTCATGACTACTTGATAGGTAAAAGCAATGAGGACAATTGAAGTAAACTGAGCCTCTATTCCAGATATTACAATAAAATGCCATCATCAGCAAAACCCTACATCATTCCAAATGCTAATCTATCAGTTTTACAAAATAGTTAGAAAATGTTTTGTGTTTTGCTTCTAATATAGAACATTCTATTGTCCATTTTGGACACAGAAACAAAATGATCTTATTTGCACAGGAAAACGCAGTCATAATTAAACATCTGTGCTAGAGTGTAACCACAGCACAGAAAGCCTTTTCATGATTCCAAATTCGAACTTGCAATGCCAGTAATTAATTAATTCATAAATACAATGGGCATTTTTTCCCCTTTCTTGTCTTACTTGACTTGCCTCTCAACTTGAATTTCTTAAACTTTCCTTTCTGAAACTGTTCCTTCTGATTTTTGTGACACCACTCTCCCCAGATTTTCTCTGCATTTTTCTTTTGAATACTTTCTCCTAAAAATTTAGTATTCATAGATTCTCTTTCCCCTCTTAATCCTAGATATTCATACCCTCTCCCACTCTTCTAATTCTTATGCTGATGACTCCAGATCAATATTTATAATTGATCTTTATCTTGAATTTAAAAACTGCCTACTGGATATCTTAACACAGATGTCTAAAGGCATCTTAGACTTACTGTGTCCAAATTGAACTCATTGTATTGCCCCCTTACAATCCTCCATATTTCCTTTTGTTTGTTACTGTTAATAGTAGAACCATGACACATTCAGACCAGAAACCTGGGGTTTTAACTTCTTCCATTGTTCCCCTTTCTCATTATTCCCTCTCGAAATAGGGATTTGCTTCTCTTACAGTGTACTTCCTTCTTTGAATACCCAGTGTCTGATACCTAGTAATGCTTAAAAATGTCTGCTAAATTTAGTTGAGAGATGAAAACTCTTAATAACCAGTGCATTGTGTAACATTTCTCCGTGATACTCTAACTTTTCAATGATCTACAAAGCTTGCTCCAGTTTCAAAGAATTTTTAAATATATTTTTCCCAGCCTGCATTTTTGATATTACTTTAGCTTTTTACCTTTTTAATAAATGAAGCTTCCAGTTATAGCATAATACCAAACTAAATTCACAAATGGAAAATTGCTTACCAAAATGGATTGACCTACTTTGACCAATTCACCTAATTCCCATAAAATCATTTTGTTATAATATAAACAGATAATTTGGATATCTTTTTAAAGAAAAAAGAGATAAAATTTAATTTGAAGAAAAATATTTATTTTGTATCATTATAATGATAATAAATTGCACTATCTCAGCCCATTTTCATAGTTTCAACATAAGAGCTTTTTTCTTAAAATATCGGTGAAGGTTCAAACATATATTTTGAACTTAGTATGATGTTAAAAACTAGACAGTTTTATAGTCATTTATTTGTTTCTATGTTAGGCACTCACACTTTCCCTTTTCTTAATAACTAATAAAACAAGGAATAACTTAGTTTTCATTAATCTTAATATACTTTAAAATATTCAGCCAGTGCCTACTCATTTGTCCCTATTCCAGAAACTAATTCAACAAAATTTGCTTCCATTCATACTACCATAGCAAACTTCACCACACTGCACCAACTCCCTCCAACTCTATTTGTTGAATGAAAACCTTGCACTTTTTTAGAAAATGAATGTCCTATTTATTTATTACTTTTTGAGACGGAGTTTTGCTCTTGTTGCCCAGGCTGGAGTACAATGGCACAATCTTGGTACACTGCAACCCCAACCTCCCGGATTCAAGCACTTCTCCTGTCTCAGCCTCCTGAGTAGCTGGGATTACAGGCATGCACCACAATGCCTGGCTAATTTTGTATTTTTAGTAGAGATGGGGTTTCAACATGTTGGTCACGCTGGTCTCAAACTCCTGACCACAGGTGATCTGCCCAACTCAGCCTCCAAACGTACTGGGATTACAGGCGTGAGCCACCTTGCCCCGCCAGAATGTCCTGTTTTTGCTCTCTCACTCTCTCTTTATCATTTGACATTTGACTTTATCATTTTATGCTGCTGTAACAGAATACCACAGACTGAATAATTTATAATAAATAGAATTATTTTTGGCTTGCAATTCTGGAAGCTGGAGAGTTTAAGAGCATGGTGTCAGCATCTTGTGAGGGCCTTCATGCTGTGCCATCAAATACAGAGGGCAGAAGGGCAAAAGAGCATACATGAGACATAGATCAAGAAAGGACTGAGCTTACTTTTATAACAAATACACTCTTAAGATAATAGCATAAATCTAGTATGGAGGCAGAGCCACCATAACCTAATCTTCTATTAAATGTTTCATCTCTCAACACTGTTGCATTGAGTATTAAATTTATATAAACTTTGGGGGATACATCCAAATCATAACAGTATGTATTTTATTTATAATACAGAAGTGATTCAGGTTAAATTTTTTAGCTCTGTTGATGCAAACTTTTGTTTGGGTGGGTTACTCCAATGTCTAGATTGAAGGGAGGCATGAGAATCAGGTAGCAGTAACCAACCCTTTACCCATAAAGTAAGCTGTATTCCCCAGTGAGAT
The DNA here is from genome assembly GCF_029289425.2 of Pan paniscus. NCBI lineage: Eukaryota > Metazoa > Chordata > Mammalia > Primates > Hominidae > Pan > Pan paniscus. The sequence goes on along the minus strand of NC_073252.2, from coordinate 69,925,277 downwards.
TTTTTTTTTTTTTTTGAGACAGAGTTTTGCTCTTGTTGCCCAGGCTGGAGTGCACAATCTCAGCTCACTGCAACCTCAGCCTCCCGGGTTCAAGAGATTCTCCTGCCTCAGCCTCCCTAGTAGCTGGGATTACAGGCATGTGCCACCACACCCAGCTAATTTTGTATTTTTAGTAGAGATGGGGTTTCTCCATGTTGGTCAGACTGGTCTCCAGTGAGATTATTAAAATGATGTCTGACAGTTTATCACCATTTGCCCGTCTCCTATGTCTTATTTAACCCTTAGTTAAAAACACAGAATAAAGAAAGCCATGCAACACATTAAATTTCTGCAATTCCAATAACATTGAAGATAGAACGAAATGTTGGGAAGTAGAAGAAAATAACAGGAAGAACATTTTCCAATGGCTTCTGCCCAATGCTCAGAGTAGAGTGTACACTGCTTGAAAATGGATTCAAGATAGCTGTAATGATAGCAGTTCACTTTCAGACACATATTCTTCAAGTTACACAGTCATTTTAATAAACTTAAAATGTAAGCATTTCCTTTTCCAATATTTTAAGCAGCACATTTTGTTCCATTTATAAACTCTAAGTAACCTTTGCTTTCCTTCTTTTTCTGAAAGCTCAAGTCTAATGGGAGTAAATGATTATAATAACATTTAGCATTTCTAAAATATCTCTCTAAAACTTCTCCATAAATAGTGACCATTGATGTTTCTATGAATAACTATATATTAAAAGTGGAAAGACATGAGTCCAGTGGAAAAAAATCAGCATTTTACCCAACAACATGTTCTCTTATAAACCTTATTTTTATAAATGCTTTTTCATGGAGTCTTTGTAATTACACGACCCAAGTATTAATAGTTTATGCTAAGTAATAATCGTACAGTATTAAGTACTTTATACAATGCAACTAAACATCCACGTATAAAATACAAAGGCTTATTGCTAAACCTATTACATTATTACCTTGATATCTTGGGATGTAATAATGTCCCACTTGATTATTTGCTGCAAAATAATTAAGAGAGAGGCCTCTGTTAGACTGCCTGCATAGAAATCCAGATTCTGAAAATTTCTAGCTGTGTGACATTGATTAAGCTCTTTAACCTCCTCAACACTCAGATGTTTAATTTATAAATTGAAAAGGAAGACATTACTTATCTCACTGGGTTATTGTAAAAAAGACAATAAAACAATCAAAATTGAAGTCAGACACATAGCTGTGCTCAGTAAATGTTTGCTATCATTTTAAAAATCAGGTTGGGGTATAAAGGCTTATAAACTATTCATTTTTATGGGTTAAAGGTGATTCTACAGAAACTAATTCATCTAAAGTGCTGGAAATACAAACAACAACAAAAAATTAGATCACTTGCAAATTACTGTTCACACATTATTTTTACAACAAGCTACAGTCCAAGTTATCATTTAGTATTGCCACGGTAAGCCAAATAACTGCATCATCTGGATTCCAGGAAGGCAGACAAGCATGCCATTCTATCAAGGAAGTCAGCTGCTGATCATCCAACTAGACTAGAACTTTAAATATTAAACCAGTTTCAAAAGTAATGTTCCAGTTTATTTTAAAAAATCATATGTGTTTATGATAGGAGAAAATGGAAATAATGTTGGTGTCCTAAAGGAACTGAAGACTTAAGTTTCCATAAAAATTACGTATATTGGTAGCAATGATAACTTGACGGTGGCCACAGAATGTTTGTTCCTGAGAAGTAGGAGTAAAACTGTACTAGACAGAACAGGTCAGATTAACTATTGTGAGTGCTATACAGAAACCAGCCTGAACCTCCCATTATAGTGAAGAATTTATGTGCACAGATATGTGATAATGTGCATTTAAAACACTTGAATAATTGAATTGAAGTATACAATCTGTACAATTTTTCAATAAATATTTTTATTATATTTAAATTAAAGTTGTATATTTGGTAGATGGTCTACACCTAAAATAAATTAACTATAGTTTAAATAAATAAAACAGTGTTAAGATTTCTAGAGTGGGGTCTATATTACATAATTATTGCAAATGTAACAAATCTATGCATCTTTGAGATAGAGGTTCTGGTAGAGTACACTGGCAGGACTTCTCTTTATTTGAATGAAATGGGAAAATAGTCAAGAAGAATGTTTTAATATATTACTATGTCACATCTACCTATGAAATTATTTTTATCATTTTGAACAAGCTGATCTAAACCAATTATTAAAAGTGTGATCCTCTTTGCACACAATAAGTCTGATGCCTAAAAAGTGAAAAGGAACCCCAAAATGCTATATTCTGTAATTTTCATGTTAGAGCACTGAGGTCAATTTGACTCTTGCATAGGGATTTTAAGTGATATGAATTACATTAACCAAGTCAATCCAATAATTTTTAGGTCCTTATTTGCATATTTGTAAATAGATACATCATAACTAATAGATAAAGGCGTAATTCTGTGTTGATCTATGACCCCACTTATATTCACCATTGATTGTAAATATTTGTGAATTAGTAAAAAGTACCTGGACATGGACGGGTCAGACATGAGTTTCAGTCCTATCTCTATTATCATCTGGCTTCATGCTTCAGTAAGTTATTTTTCTTTCTGATATTTATAAGAAAAAATACTCGTCAACAGCTTACTTTTTTGCAAGCTCTATTATAAGCAGGTATCTTAGTATATATTTGATCATTTTGTATTCACAATTATGATAACAGGGATGTATTATATATAGGTGGGGAAATTAAAGCACATGTAACAATGAAGTATTGTGTCCCAAAACTCTCATAAGTAGTGGAAAGATTTTTTTAATTACCCTATCTGGCTCATTTAATGAGTCAGAAAACTGAACAGTAGACAAATTAAGCAGGTAGCAAGAAAATGGACCTGAAATCAGATAATTAAGTATCCAATGAAATGTGAATAATTGTCTTTAATGCTTAGGAGTCTCATGGAAAAATAGGAGAGCTTAGAATTAGTAAGATAAAAGCAATAATATGAAAAAGGAAACATCATTACAAAATAGATTTTATGTTTTTATTTTTATTTAGTTTTAATTACTTATGATAATATTTCATAATGTATCAATTAATGTTCTGTAGCATAGTGTATAAAATTAATAAAGTTCAGAATACAAAAGTTTCAAGTAACAAAAAGCTATTAATTATTTTAAGAGAAATGAGATAGTTCATTTTTTTGAGATAGAGGATTTAGCATGAAGATTAGTTGAAATTAAAATAATTAAGTTCCAACATATTTTAATTAAAATGTTATGTGCATTTATTAAGCATTTACTCATAATGTATTTTAGGAATTTATTCTTTATTTAAACAGCTTATCAGATACTATATAAACATAGGAATATGGGAGTTAAATCACAGTAGACAAAAAGGAAAATCATCAGAAGAGAGTATTTCAAGAGTCACAAAGAAACTGTATAGACAGATTGTTGTAAAAAAATTAACATTGTAAGATTTATTGTCTTTATATTATTCGTTTTATTTTCAGATGGTATGAGAGAATAAAAACTAAATTTTATATAAATTTACCTGAAACAAAGGGTATATTCCTGAACAGTGCAGTACATACAATTCCATATACAAACATGTATTTTTTTATTTCCTCCTTGGCCCTCTTTAAAGTACAATATGAACAATGTCAACTCTTCTCTGTCTGCTAAAAATGTATTTTTGTATAAAATATTTATGAGAATGAATGTAGGAAATCATGCAGGGAATAGTTGATTTAGATAGACAAGTTTTGGAAGATATAGATTAAGCTGATTGGTGAGAAATGAAAGAGAATGCATGAATAGAGGGTAGATGATAAAGGATGATGGTTAAGAACACTGAAAATTTGTGTATTGAACTACTCAGTGTGTTAAAAGAAATAAAATATGAAGATTATATCACCTAGGAGAGAACATAAGATGGTCTGAGTATCAAAAATGTAGCACATTTTGCAGAGTGCTTTGCAGTAGCAATGTGAGTGGCATAAAATCATAAAATAAATAAAATGTTGCTAAACCTCCTGCCCCATTCTTACTGAGACCTCTAAGAAAGTAATTAGCCTTTTCAGATGTGTGGGAAAAGAAGTATCCTGGAGGAGAGTCAGATTTAGTACAAGCAATTAGTGGAATGGCACTGGGAAAAGGAATGGGATGTTCACAATTTCAGGATGGATTGAAGGTTCCAGATGGCACAGTGCAGCAGAATGAGAAAGAAATGGTGCAATAAAAGTATAGGCAAGAGTAACCATATTGTTTATCAGAAGATGATGAACTGAGGGTTTCCGTTTTAAGTTGTGGACTAAGATGGCAGGAATGATGCAGCATAAATTTGGAAATATATGCCATAACTGGAAGAAAATTCAGATCATGTGACAGAGGCCCCAGGAATATGACAGACATTGGCCTCTTCAGCATTTGGCAGCCTTTCCTCAGATGCAAATGGAGAAGTAGCCCCAGATTGAAAGGAAACATAAGTGATCACCTTGTGAAAGAGTGCTAAGGCCATTAAATAAGAAAACATATTTGCAAATGCTTGGTTGATTAGAACAAAAAATATCTGTTCCCAGAAGGAAGCAGGGTGGAACGGTGGGAGTATTGCAGTCAAAGCCTGAGGAGTTGGGTATTCAACCAACAGTTACTAGCCATGCAATCTTGGGAACATTATTTAAAACTTCCTGAGTTCAGTCCTTATTTCTAAAATGTAGATAAAACCAGCATGGCACGTGTATACCTATGTCACAAACCTGCACGTTCTGCACATGTACCCCAGAAATTAAAGAAAAAAACAGAAAAACAAGAAACCTCATGGTGTTCCTGAGACAATTAAATGAGTTAACAATGACAAAACACAGTAGGTTCTCAATAAGTACCAATCCCTATTCTCCGTGCTATGGTACTCTTTTTTTTTTAATTTAATTTAATTTAATTTTTTTATTATTATACTTAAATTTTAGGGTACATGTGAACAACGTGCAGATTAGTTACATATGTACACATGTGCCATGTTGGTGTGCTGAACCCAGTAACTCGTCATTTAGCATTAGGTATATCTCCAAATGCTCTCCCTCCCCGCTCCCCCCACCCCACAACAGGCCCCGGTGCGTGATGTTCCCCTTGCTGTGTCCATGTGTTCTCATTGCTCAGTTCCCACCTATGAGTGAGAACATGCCGTGTTTGGTTTTTTGTCCTTGTGATAGTTTGCTGAGAATGATGGTTTCCAGCTTCATCCATGTCCCTACAAAGGACATGAACTCATCCTTTTTTATGGCTGCATAGTATTGCATGGTGTCTATGTGCCACATTTTTATGACATCTCTTAAGTACCTTCTTCCTGAGCAAAATACCTCTGCATCTTGTAAGCATGGTCAGTTTCCACTCTGCATCCTCTAAAATAAAATCATGCATTATCTCTTAGTGAACAGATTAAACATCACCTCTGTGTACTATCATAAAAGTTTCTCCTGGGCCGGGTGTGGTGGCTCACGCCTGTAATCCCAACACTTTAGGAGGCCGAGGTGGGCGGATCACGAGGTCAGGGGATCGAGACCATCCTGGCTAACACAGTGAAACCCCGTCTCTACTAAAAATACAAAAAAATTAGCTGGGCATGGTGGCGGGTGCCTGTAGTCTCAGCTACTCGGGAGGCTGAGGCAAGAGAATGGCGTGAACCCGGGAGGCGGAGCTTGCAGTGAGCCGAGAACGTGCCACTGCACTCCAGCCTGGAAGACACAGCGAAACTCCGACTCAAAAAAAAAAAAAGCTTCTCCTGAATGCTCTTGTAGAACATATCACACTTTATTGCAATTATTTCTGTACAAGCATGTCTCACGAAACAGTGGTTTTTTTAAAGATTCTGATGATATACCATACATATCTGAAATTTCCCGCTCATCACAAAGTACCTTAGAAATTGTATATTCTAAAACATTTAAGTAAATTGAATGAACCAGGTGTTTTCCAAGTCTCTAATTTTGAATAAAGACACTTGACTGACTTGTAGAGAACACAATAAAATCAGCACTATAACTAAGTATACAGGGAATACTGTGGAGAAATCCAGAATGATTGTCCTCATAAATTTCTTGATTGGAAATTTCGAGGAAAACCTTTTATCACAATGTTAGAAAAGCAAGCCCACATTTACATAATGGAATTGCTTTCATAAAGCAAAATATCTCTACATTGTAAATACCTAATCTGATAAAATAAGTTTATGTTATTAAAAATCCAACTGAAGAGTGTTGAAACTATTATTTGCTCTAACAGATGTTTTAAGTCATAGCATGACCAAATTAATTGATTATAAACTTTTAAGAAAATAAGAAACTGAAAGCTCATCAGTTTTGTAATTGAGAGTAAACTTTCACTATTACTTAGCCAACCTGCATGGCAATCCATTTTAAACTGTTCATTTCAAGAAAAAATATATTTTTTTTTCTAAGTTAAATTTTTTATTTTATTTTTTGAGAGGTCTTAGAAAAAAATAAACATCAATAGCTTCAGATAGGAAGGTCTCTGGATATCATTGGTGGCTTTAGGAATAGGTACTGATGTAGGATTTAAGAGCTGGGTGATGCAGGTCCTCTCCCTCGCCACTGTCTCTCCATATTGGGAATTCAGTTATTTTTTTATTTTTTTATTTTTTTGCTTTACAAAATTCTCATATTTCATTTTGGTTGATATTCACAACAAATTTTACAAAGTCAGTTTGGCAAATATTCATATCTCCCTTTTATAGGCAGGGAAACAGAGCACTGAAAAGACTGCCCTTCTTGTCTATGGTGACATGGCACAATACAGCCCACTCTGCCTCCCAGGCTGTCCATGACCCAGCTGGAGCTGTCTCTCCAGTCCCATCTCACACCATTCATTCCTCACTCACTGAGCTCCAGTCTCTGCTTGCATTTCTTCATGGCACTGGTTATCATCTGATATCACCTAATGCTTTGGCTGCTATAAAGACACATGCACACGTTTGTTTATTGTGGCACTATTCACAATAGCAAAGACTTGGAATCAACCCAAATGTCCAACAATGATAGACTGGATTAAGAAAATGTGGCACATATACACCATGGAATACTATGCAGCCATAAAAAATGATGAGTTCATGTCCTTTGTAGGGACATGGATGAAATTGGAAATCATCATTCTCAGGAAACTATCACAACAACAAAAAACCAAACACCACATATTCTCACTCATAGGTAGGAATTGAACAAGTAGAACACATGGACACAGGAAGGGGAACATCACACTCTGGGGACTGTTGTTGGGTGGGGAGAGGGGGGGAGGGATAGCTTGAGGAGATATACCTAACGCTAAATGACGAGTTAATGGGTGCGGCACACCAGTATGACACATGTATACATATGTAACCAACTTGCACATTGTGCACATGTACCCTAAAAGTTAAAGTATAATAATAATAAAATAAAAAAAGAAAAAAATTATTAATCAGGGAGGACTACCATCTATAATAAATAAACTACAAATGTTAGTGGAATATAAAAAAAAATTACAAAAACATGAAATTTGAAATTTTGGAAAGTATATATTCTAGGTCCTGGGATACAGAAGCAAGCTGAGAGAAAAGCTCTGCTTTCATGGAGCTAATACTTTAGGGGATGAGAAAGATAATAAACAAGAAAAAATAATACTTTTGAATAAACGATGTATATATTATTATAAGGAGATTGCAAAAACACGTAGTTTGCCTTGCGCAGACTAATTTAGGATAAATAAAGCAATTAATCTGAAAACACAGTGAGCATCTCTCAATTGAGTGAAATAACCTATATGCAATGTAGGTTGACTCGGCAACAGGATTTATATTTAGAAAACTTTCCAGTTTCATCAAAAGAATCACTTCTCTGAGAGTTATGTTTTATTCATTCAATGGTGCGCCAAAACCCTGATGATTTGGGATATTTAATTGCATTGGTCCACTTACAAACAGCATGTGCAATTGAGCAACTGACAGTTGGTCTTTATTTATTTTAAGTTATTTTAGCAAAATGTTTGTAGATGTTGTACGAGGATGTGTTGTATTTAAGTACAAGATTTGGATGGATATTTATATGCTCCCTGAGGCTCTGTCTTTGCCCAAACCACAATGAAAAAGGAATAATTTCAAATATCTATATTTTAAGCCCACAATGTTTGACCCAGTGGTAAATTAAAGAAAATTGGTGAATGAATAACTCCAAAATCAGTTTGAGGAACAAAGCTTTCTCAGCATGAAGTATGAAATGTAGAGATCTTTTGCTTCATGAAAGCAGTTCCTTTATGTGAATGTACCCTTGCTTTTTCAAACATTGTGATAAAAAGGCTATCTTTGAAATTTCCAGACAATCAAGAAATTTGTGACAAGGACAATCATTCTAGATTTCTCCACAATGTCCACATTCAAATTAATCATACTCAATAAAATAATCCAACATGTGATTTGTAGGTCAGGGAACAAAACCAAGCATCGATATGGTAATAACTCATACTTTCCCCTGAAAAGCATTTGTTTTTCATTATTATTGAAAACATTTGTGTTAAAAATTATTTTAAGGTAAGCCTTTTCCAGACAGCTTATTATGTGGTTCTCTTAACTAAATAAGTAAACTTTAGACTTTTAGAAAAATTCAAAAAAATCTTGTACAATTTTATGCTTTTTTGGAAGTTAATAAAAAATATTATTTTATAAAAATCACATAAAGATGCAACATCTATAGGTATGTGATGATCTCTAGAGTTGCATTTTCCTTTTAGAAAAACAAATAATGCAAGTTTACTCCTCAACAAGTATTCCATGTGTCTTCTCATATTATAACCTCTATTCCAGTTAGGATGGGATTGGGCAAATGAACTGGGTGTGCCACTTGACTGTGTCACTCTCCAGAAGAAAGAGTTTTTAAGACTTGACTTCTTTTATTATTATTATTCTCATTTACTGTTTTGACAAGATAGAGGCCACATGTTGAGACAGAGTAGATAGAGGTAGCCTAGACTACCTATATCACTAAGTGGAGATCCCTGTATTAGGATTCTTTAGAGGGACAAAACTAATAGGATAGATGTGTATATGAAGGGGAACCACTCCTGGTACCAAAATCTATATTAGTCAGGGTTCTCTAGAGGGAGAGAACTAATAGGAAAGATGTATATATGAAGGGAGTTTATTAAGGAGTATTGACTCACACGACCACAAGGTGAAGTCCCACAATAGGCTGTCTGCAAGCTGAGAAGCAAGGAAGCCAGTCTGACTCCCAAAACCTCAAAAGTAAGGAAGCCAACAGTGCAGCCTTCAGTCTGCCAGGTCTGTCCTGCAGACTCTGGCCAACCGACGGATGGAAGGAGTACTCAGACACAGGTATGCAGTGTAAAAGCAGCTAGGGGACTGCCTGGTTCTAGTGGCCAAAGTGCAGCAGCCCCAAGAAGCTGGAGCTGCTTGCTTTTATTCAGTGCAGGCATAATGCTGAAAGCCTAGAGCACAAACAACCTGTAGGTAACTAACATTTATTATTCCCCTTTCAGGGAATGTCATGCATATGGATGATGAAAGGTCAGTTCCTGGTCAGCATAAGTAAACAAGCTGGTTCAAGATAAATTCCTCTACATTCCCTTGTACCTACTGCTTGCCCTCTGCCACAGGCTTATAGAATGGCTACCTTCAGCTATTCTCCCCTGAAGCTTTGCAGAGCCTTCCGACCTTTGAGAAGCCCTGCTCCTTTCCCTATAGTTTCTCCCACCACTCTGACTGATCTCCTACATCAGTCTGTGGCCAAAGGCCAAAGAGCTCCTGGCAAATCACTGGTGTTAAGTATGAGAGTTCAAAAGCTGAAGAACTTGGAATCTAATGTTCGAGAGCAGGAAGCCTCCAACACAGGAGAAACATGAAGTCTGGAAGACTCAGCAACGCTGCTCTTTCCAACTTATTCTGCCTGCTTTATTCTACCCACACTAGCAGCTGATTAGATGGTGCCCAACCAGATTGAGGGTGGGTCTGCCTCTCCTGGTCTACTGACTCGTAAGTGAATCTTCTTTGGCAAAACTCTCACAGAAACACTCAGGAACAATACTTTGCATCCTTCAATCTGATCAAGTTGACAATATTAACCATCACAAGTCCACCCCTTGTCAACTTGAACCCATACATGTCTCCTGAAATCATACATAACCTTCAAATAAAGACAACAATAAGATCATAATTATGCCTAATGTAATTCAGCTATCCTTCCTACAACTAGAAGTGCACTTATCCTTAATCTAAATACTATTACATAAAGTTAACAACACTTAAATGCTGATATGAAGTCAATAAATCTTATGTCAAATTGGACATATGGAAGGAGTCTAGACTGCCTAAATCACTGTGTGGAGATCTCCAACAAATCGCACCTGATTTTTTTCATAAGGGATAGGTAATTTTTATGTTTTAAGGCACTGAATTGTCTGTTGTTACGTTGTTGTGACAGCTCAGTTTATTTACTCTTACTAATACACCTAGGGATATCCAAAGTTCGCTGGAATAATGAAACATAAGTTCGCATACCTACTAATTTATGGAACTGTTTGATGAAAGTTGGTCTTCTGAATTTAAATCTTAAGCTTTTTTTACTTGCTCTTAAAGCAGTAGTAGTATTGTGGAAGAAATGTGGTTATACTTCCAATCCTGAAGAGATTAATGATGCAAGAGAGCTGAGTTAATTGATGAAAAGTGGACTCAGAAGATTTGGTAAAGAATCAAGAAGAGGAATATTAAAGGGCTTAGATTTTAAATGAAGGAACACCTTTTTATCTGTGCACAAATTAAAACAAAGAATAGTTGAAAATACACACACACTACAGTATCATAAAATTCTGTGAGCTGCCTTGACATCTTTGAGCCCTCAAATAACCCTAAAAGTCTAACCATGAGTTCCGATGTTACCACCAGTAATGTCCCCTAGCCTGTGGGAAAGACTCTCCACCAGACTACTTTCCCTATCATAAGAACCAGGCTTACCTCACCTAGTTTTTAGCCAAATAGGTTTTTGGTTTTTTTTTTTTTTTTTTTTTTTGAGACATAGTCTCACTCTGTCACCAGGCTGGAGTGCAGTGGCATGATCTGGGCTCACTGCAACCTCTGCCTCCCAGGTTCAAGCAATTCTCCTGCCTCAGCCTCCCAAGTAGCTGGGACTACAGGCGCGTGCCACCAAGCCTGGCTCATTTTTTGTATTTTTAGCAGAGACGGGGTTTCACCATGTTGGCCAGGATATTCTTGAACTCCAGAACTCGTGATCCACCCACCTCAGCCTCCCAAAGTGCTGGGATTACAGGAACGAGCCACTGCGCCCAGCCAACCAAATAGGTTTTACTTGCCTGCCAGCCCATGAAATTTTCCACCCAAGGCAATCATACCCCACTCAGGATCCAGGGTGCAAACCAATGCCTTGTTATGACAAAGACTCCCTCTCACAGTTCCTGCTGGCTCACTCTAATCCTAACCGCAACACTCCATGCCCCTGCGTGGCATGCAGTGGCCTCCTCCCCAGGCTATGAGCATATATGACTGATACACTGCTCTCAATCTCATCTGTCCAATTGGGTTTTTGTATGTTTGGCCATCTTATACCATTTAGGGCAAAGAAATTCCTTCTTCATCAACATTGTGAATAGGAAGTGATCAAAATACACAGACACACATGCACACACACATATATTGGATCATGCTCATACAGAATTTAATCAACATCTTTAACAAATGAAGATATCAAGATTAAGGATCATGAAGCCGGAGGGAAGAGAAATAGATGCTGCAGAAAGCCTGAACAGGAGTTAAATAAAGGCAAACAAACTGAAAAAAAAAAAATCACCTAGAAGCTTTTGGGCTGACGGGAAAGTGACTGTTTTCAGTAAGTATAAAGTTATTCTGGTAAAATTAAATTGTTTCATGTGATCCTCCAGCAATACTCAGCAGTACTCAAATAAGAAGAAATAAAATGAATGGTAAGATCTATTAATAGCTGCAGAGTGTTGAAATAGTTATAACAGAGGGACATTAAAAAAAAACTGTCAAACTTGCCTTAAACACATGGAAACAAACATTATGAAATGTGTCATTTATTAGGGCTGCATTGTAACAAAAAGAAAAACATATTTTTTATGTAGATTGAGAATACACTGAAGGAGATATTATCATTTGCTAGGTAGTTCACATCCTGCCCTGTGTGTTTAAGAAGATAAACACATCCCCACTAAATTTTGCACTTGCAATGTTAAAAATATTTTCTTACATGAGCTCTAATATAAGTTTTCTCAAATTAATTGGTTTCACGGACTTTTGGGTAAATGCATTGTAATTCAAAATAGTAATAGAGTTGAGTGCACTGAAATGAGCAAGCCCAAACAATACTGAGATTAAAAAAGTTTCAAAGTTATAATAATGTTTAGCAACAAGAGATAATACAGTGAACAAAACCACTAAACTTATTTCCAAATGTGAGGGCAACATTATAACAAATCACAACTGTATTCATAGCTTATGTATCTCTAAAGAACATTATGTTAATAATCATTCATTTTCTCTGTCTGATTGTTTGAGCTCCTTCACACAATTCCTGCCTGGGAAACAGATGGACTTATATTTAAATAATTTTTATACTTGCTATACTTATGTAGGCATGCTGAAATCTTTCTAAGGTTATAAGTTAAACAACCATCTCTAAATCTTTGGGGTATTAAATGGTAATTATAAATAAGGAATATTTATAAGCAACATCAGGAAACAAGTTTAAGTCAAGTCCCTGTATTAAAATTGGCAAATTAATTCATTTATTTAAGCTTTTAGTTTATATGTATTTATATGGTAATAAAATAATGGCAAAACCTTAAAAGTGGAGTAAATATGAGGCATACAGAAGTGAGATGATGGGCTGAGTGTTACCACTTATGCCTCTTTAATATGCTTGTATTAAAACAACTAAAAAACTAACGATAAACCTGTCATGTCAGAACAGCAGCATTACTTTAAGTCAGACACCTTTAGGAAGCAGAATTATACCAGGATTTAGATTTCCCATGGGAATGTATGGTAGCAGTCATTTAGGTTGAACACATAGACTGTTTCATAAGTTTCAAGCATCTCCACAGTATTCTAATACCATCTATGTAAACCCCACTCTGCAGTATATCAGTGAAATATTACAGCTGTATATGGAAGAATTCTGGTGTTCCTAAGATGCCTATAAAAATGTTCAAGTGCTCTTGTATAGAGGTAGATATCATAATAAAGTGTTACCAGTTCTTGAAGCCATTTCCGGAGGTATTTATAAAGAGTCTTAGATCCTTGTGATGTCGTTTACTTGATGCCCTCTGGTTTAAGCTAGAAAATAAAAGCCCATACAGAAATTACTTCACTACATTTTCAAACCTCTTGCTCCACATCTGGGCAAGCTGATGAGAAAGCCAAAATACCCCTTCCCTTGGTGACAAGTTCAAACTGTTCAAATCCAAGCCCATGCGCGCAAAACCCTCATCAACACTATCTCCTAAGGAAAAAAAAAAAAAAAGCCAATCTTCTCTCCTTGGTCTCTCAAATGGTTTTCAAACCTGCTTGGAAGCCTACGCTGCTTTCCCTAGCAAGCCTCATTTTGTGAGTGATAAACTTTCATACTCTGTTGGTGCATGTGTGGTATTATCAGTCTTGACAGCTTACTAAATTTGGAGTGGTGGGGATCTATCCCGACTTCGCAGAATCAGTACAGCATGAATGAACCAAAAATGGAAGAATATCCTATTAAGGCAAATGTATTAGCCAAAATAGTTCATTATGACACTCTTCATTCTCTATTTTTAGCAACACTGTTTCTGTCACTTATTTTTCCAAAACAAAGCCAAACTTAGTTGCTTAAGAGGTTTGCTTCTGCTTAGGATATAGAAATCTCAAGAATTGCATGACCATCCCAATGACAAGAAAAAAAATAAACCTGGTTATTCTGTCCCCAAGGAACAGGGCATAGCTCGATTGCTTTTAGGGTAAAAGCAAAAATCAAAAGCCTTCCCCCACCCCGACCCCTACAAAGTAGGGCTAGGAAAATCTTTTGGATCAAGGATACTGAACCAAAACAAAAAGATAGACAACCACTGATTTTGTAGTTATGGACTTTTCTATGTTGTCATCAAAGAATTTCATCTGCATAATTTCTAAGTTTTGCTATTTATTGAGGGTTTTGTTAGTGTTTTATGACTGAACGAAATTATATATTTTCTTTTTTCAAGTTTCATATGTCACTATATTTTAATTAAGTGAACACCACTGTCTTTTTTTTTGAGGCGGAGTTTTGCTCTTGTCACCCAAGCTGGAGTACAATGCCGTGTGATCTCCGCTCACTGCAACCTCCACCTACTGGGTTCAAGTGATTCTCCTGCTTCAGCGTCCCAAGTAGCTGGGATTACAGGCGCCTGCCACTACGCGCAGCTAATTTTTGTATTTTTAGGAGCGACAGGGTTTCACCATGTTGGTCAGGATGGTCTCTAACTCCTGTGCTCAGGTGATCCACCTGCCTTGGTCCCCCAAAGTGGTGGGATTACAGGCGTGAGCCATCAAGCCCAGTCATGTATGTTCTTTAGATTGTATTCATTTTAACCTGTTTGGTCTATCAAGAATCAAGATGAGTATTTAAAAATTTTAGTAATGTGTTTCTATTTCCTTTTTTACTTCTTGTCTTCTTTAGTCATGATATTCAGTGATTTCAAGTATGCTGCATAGATATCATTGACTATGTCACCACATTGAAAATTGACCCTCTAATATTATTATAAAGTAATTTATAACTTACTTAGCATAATGAATAATAATGGTTTATTTTGCTTTGTTTTCTGGTTTTTTTTAAACATTTGTCTCACATGCTAATCCCAATCCTTACATTTTCAATATTTTCTAAAACACTTTAATATAGTTTGTAACCCGAGGAAGATTAATATTCTGTTTCGAGATGCAATAGGATAAAATTACCTTTAATAGATGAGATCAGACCACATATATTCTTTGACAGAGTCTTATTTTTGCCATATAGGTTTATTAGAATCTCAACTTTCAAACCTTTAAAAATCATAAAATATGTATTGCTTTGTCTTTTGTGTGTATGTTTACATGTATTTTGATTGAATATTGAGTTTGTAATGTTTGTTTTCTAGTAGTTAATTTTACAAACTCAATTTTACATGTTACCTGTTAATCTTCTATTTATTTCTTTAGACAGCATTTTTAATCTGTCTTCAAATAAGCACTGTTACAGCTAGCACATTTTCTCCTTTACTGTATTCTTATTTCTTTTTCTTTTGCAAAATTACAAATTTATTTGATTATCTTGCCTCTCATAATTTGCTCTAATTTTTTCCTATGTAATTGATATGTACTATAAGAAAAATCCTTTTTTAGCAATATAATTTAGGAAACTATCATATACTACCTCACACATTAACTTTCCCATCTGTGAATTTTAGAATTAATAGTTTATTATTATTATTACTATTATTTGAGTGTTTTAATACTAAGTTCTGTTATGTAACAATATTCTTAATATTTTGGTCCCATTTGAGTTTTCTTATTTACTACTCTAAGTTGCTTTCTTTTGACCCCAGCCTCTTTGCCTTACTTAGCTCACCTTTCAAACAAAATATTTCTTTGAAAAGAATTCAGGAGAAAACTACATCCTCAACTTATTCACGAAATATGAGAAGAGGATATGCATATATTCATCTCTTAAATGAATGATAGTTTATACGGATACAGTTTTGGGGTCACTTTCTTTCCTTAAGAACTCTACGTTTCACAGCATTGACTGTTGCAATGAGAAATATCAAGGGTTAGACTAAATTCTCTTCATTATATCTTGGCTTTATCTTCAGAATGGCCCAAGGCATTCTTTCATTATCTTTGAATCCCAAGTTTTGTTTTGTTTTTTTTTAAGTCAGGGCATTTTAATAATTATTTAGTTTTAAATTTTCACTCCCTCAACTCTTATGTTCTTTTCTGAAGCAGTTTAAAAAGATTCAAACAGGATCCCTTCCTACTGACTTAAAAAGGTACATTTTTGAACACCAATAAGGTTTGTAAGTACAATGGGTTAAAGTGCATTAAATTTGATAAACGCATAAATTTATAATGATACTAAGACACTCCTTGATTGCTTTTGAAATATATGGAGAAATTAACTGATTATTTGGGAAACTGAGAAAAGATTGAAAAGAATCAACCATTTATCTTACCCTTTCTTTATGAATTTTACCTAGGGTAACACAATAGAAGAGAGGATTTTTAAATATAAAAATGTTCTATTTCACAACTAAAGAATTTTGCGACACATAAAAAAATGAATGAATGCAGACAATAGTCATAAAAGGCTGCTAAAAACACATAAAGGAATAACAAGGCATTTTATATTTTATGATGGAAATATATAATACCTCCTATGATGTAGTCTTGCCAAAAATCAACCTCAGTGATTCTCTGGATATAAATACCGATTTTCAAGGGACACATTAAGAGAAAAATATGTTAAGCCACAACATAGGGAAGCAATTCCAACTAATAGGAAACCTTATGAGAAAAACGACCATTTTTTTTGTAATAAAAACAGCAACAAAAATTGCAAGGGAAAAAAGATGGAGGGAAACACAAAAGATTAAGACTGTCTTTGAGACAAAATACTCCTAACAAATGGAGCAAAAGTAAATTTTATCAAAAAATTTGAGTAATATGAATATTGATAATATTAAGGTATTATTGTTTTAGTACTGATTTGGGATGTGGGCCACAGTAGCATTGGAGTTATGTGTAAAAGTAGAGTCCTTGTTACTCATAAATGCGTAACACCTAATTTATAGATAAAATGATATAATTTCTGAAATTTGATTTAAAAGAACATAGAAGGTCATATGGGTGGTAGTAAAGGGAAAAGTAGATTGTTTTAAAATTGATATTGTTTTTAAGTTTTATAAGGGGTACATAGGTATTATTTTATTCTTTCTCTTGTGTGTATGTGTGTGCGTGTGTATATTTATATATGTTTTACATTTTCCATTGAAAAGGCAAAATAATATTATTTCTTGTAAGTTAATTTGTTTTTATTGGGGGGGAGTCAGAATGCAAAACAAAGAAGAATATAGGATACATTTCACGAAAATGAATTTTGGATCCATGGATCCACACCTACAACTTTGATTACAATTTTGTCATGAATTAGAACATGAAGTGAATTTACATAAAATAAATGAACAAAGATGTCATCTGGCATAGTATATTCGATGATTATTAATTGATTTTTTTGTTAAGTTCTCAAGTGTCCCTAATATTATTTGAATACCTTGCTGGAAAAGCTTCAAGAGTAAATGACAAGGGTAATCTATATAAAACTCATATAGATTTAAAAATCATTATATATGAGGAAAGACAGAAGAAAATTATAGTATTTTAGAGAAAAAAAAGATGCTAATGAGAAATTAGTCATGTTCATTATCCTTAAACCTTGCATATTTTACTTTCTGACTCAATTCCAACCAGATAAAATAATGTGCATTTTTTAGCATACCTTTCTGGAAAAGATAAGTGATTTGACAAATTATTTTGACTAATCTTTAGAGTCTTTATTATATTTTGATGCATTTAAATTAGTTTTTAATATATATGTGTCATACAATTCCATCTTTTCAAATACGCTCTGTTTGTGTTGAAATAAAAACTTAGTACCTCTGATTGTTTCAGCCCTCCATATTCAAAACATTATTTTTAAATTAATGACCATTTAGTCATGTGGAGTGTATTTCTGTGTCTGTTTTGACAGAAGGAGAGGGAAAGGGAGGAGAGAAAGAGAGAGAAAGCATATGAAAGACAAGAAATGATGATGGATTGATGTGCAATTTAGGGTCTTCCATGAATATTAATATTGATCCGCTATTGCAGTATTTTTTCTAAGACATTCCAGGAAATCTGTCTGTTTTCAAAAGATACAAAACTATCAATTGTTTTAGAGAGCTATTTTAATTATTTTGGTAAATATTTTCTTACCAGCTTTCAGAGGTTACAGCCAACAAGTGAGTATACCATTGCATCTATAGACAGAATCATAATTCTTCAGAAGTCATCATCTTTGATGTTAACATGAATAAATAGTTCTGAAAAGAAATGTGAGTGCCTTTACATGCAAAATATATATATATTTTTGAGATGAAGTTTCCTTCCTGATGCAGAGGCTGGAGTGCAGTGGCACAATCTCGGCTCACTGCAAACTCCACCTCCCTGGTTAAGTCATTCTCCTGCCTCAGCCTCCCAAGTAGCTGGGATTACAGGCACTCATCACCACACCTGGCTAATTTTTGTATTTTTTTTTTAACAGAGACAAGGTTTCACCATGTTGGCTACGCTGGTCTCGAACTCCTGACCTCAGGTGATCTGCCTGCCTCGACTTCCCAATGTGATGTGATTACAGGTGTGAGCCACTGCATGCAGCTTCTAGATGCAAAATTTACATCAAGCTTTTGCAAGACTCTTTTGGGGTGTATTCTTCAAAAAATAATTATTGCATATTATCGTTCTAATGAATTAGTTTTGAGTGTTTATTTTTAAAACTTTAGACAAACAAAATATACACACCACTTTTTTCTCAAAATGGATATATTATTTAGAATTATTCATCTCTATAGTAGTAACTCTAGAACCAACTGTCAACCATCATGATGTTTAATTTTTATTATTTCAATACTGATGACTGACCGCTAAAAAATTTTTAATAAAAAATGTCATTTAATTATTTATAAGTCTTATGAAGCATTACTTTATAATTTGATGTAATTTTTCAGTAATCAATTTTTATCAAATTTGATTCAACAGTGCACAGAATTTACATATACACCATGGAATACTATGCAGCCATAAAAAATGATGAGTTCATGTCCTTTGTAGGGACATGGATGAAGGTGGAAACCATCATTCTCAGCAAACTATCGCAAGGACAAAAAACCAAACACTGCATGTTCTCACTCATAGGTGGGAATTGAACAATGAGAACACATGGACACAGGAAGGGGAACATCACACACCGGGGACTTTTGTGGTGTGGGGGAGGGGGGAGGGATAGCATTCAGAGATAGGAGATATACCTAACGCTAAATGAAAAGTTAATGGGTTCAGCACACCAACATGGCACATGTATACATATGTAACAAACCTGCACGTTGTGCACATGTACCCTAAAACTTAAAGTATAATAATAATTTTAAAAAAGATGCAAAGTAATAAATATTTTCTACCGGGACAGGTAAAATTCATGTATAAAGATACATACATGACCCAAGGAAGCATGCTCTGAGAATCTAATACTACAAGATGATACTAATAGTTTTCTTGGTAAGGCTATTTTCTTATGTTATCTGAACCAACTGCATAATAGTTTTAGATGGCAACTGATTAGCTTTATTTCTTATATTCTCCAAAAAATACACACACACACGTATATTTTCATGTGTATATATTCATTTTGCACTTATTAATATTTATTTTTGTTTTCTCTTTACTATTAGTTTTGCCCTTTATTTTATAAAAATAAAATGGCAAACAGTAAAAACATATTTTTGGTAGACTGGAAATAGCTTGATCATAAGATACATTTCCATTTTCATTGCCAACACCAAAAATTGCAGCAAGCAGAACCTTTCCAGGATAAATCACATTAACAATCTCTGGTGTGGAGATGATAATAGTTTATCACTTAGGTTGTCAGTGTGTTTGCTTTTGGGAATGAAGTAAAAATCAAGTTGCCTGACATCCCCAATATGCTGCAGCACAACCAGTGTACTCCCCTGAGCAAGCCAAATGTTTGTTTTGATATCAACCTTTTAGGGCTTCTCATTTAAGTGGGTAAATTCCAACGAGATACAAAGTGTCATCTTTAAAATTCTGAATTCTGTAAGTTCCCTAGCAAGTTGTAAAATAAATAGCTGTTATATGAAGACATTAAAATTAGCATAGTAATGGCAATGTTTTTAAAACATGTACTTACATATTTAATGAAAATAATAAAGTTACAATAAAATAAATAGGGCAGAAAAACAAATCATGAAAAACAATGAATAAAGAGAGAAATACAAGTAATATTGCTATATATATGATTAGAAACACAGTGGGTATCCATAAACCACATGGCCATTGAGATCCTTGATTCATTTTGCCCAATTGCTTGGATGATGGAGCAGAGAAATTTGATTGCTGATTGGGTTATTCAATCTGGTTGCTAGGAAGACCTCATAACCAGACCAATCATTTGCAGTCCAGTTATTTTGATTACCCCTATGACTCAAATTGCTTATTTCATAAATTCATTCAGTGCTCAGATTTAAACTTACAAGTGATTGAGGTGATCAGGCACATCAAAATCATCACAGTATTCAATTTTAGAACATAAAATTGATGAATGAGATGAGAAAAGAAAACTCTCATTCTCAATAGCTAAGAACTGATATAACGAGTGAAATTTTGTCTTCATAACATAAGTGTTCTCAGCATTGTTCTTATTTATTTATTTATTTATTTTTTTGAGATGGAGTCTTGCTCTGTCACCCAGGCTAGAGTGCAGTGGCATGATCTCGGCTCACTGCAAGCTCCACTTCCCGGGTTCATGCCATTCTCCTGCCTCAGCTTCCCAAGTAGCTGGGACTACAGGAGCCTGCCACCATGCCTGGCTAATTTTTTTTTTTTTGTATTTTTAGTACAAAAAAGAGATGGGGTTTCACTGTGTTAGCCAGGATGGTCTCGATTTCCTGACCTCGTGATCTGCCTGCCTCGGCCTCCCAAAGTGCTGGGATTACAGGCATGAGCCATCATGCCCGGCCAGCATTGTTCTTATTTCTAAATTAAAATCTGAATAATCTTTTGAAACTTCCCATAGCTGACCAAATATTGGATTACAGAGAGAAGTCAGGGAAAATCACTTTATTTCACTGCTTATGAAAGGAGACTGAATTATTCATGATAGTTGAGTGGCATTATTTAACTGATTGTAATTATACAACCAATTAGGTACTTGTTTAATTGAAATTTGCCCCAAGAAACATTTCACAATTTTTAACAAATATGGTTACTGCTAAACTTCAATTGTCATGGAATATAAAACAGCTTACTAAACAGTGTATGTACTACCATTTCTCTTTTTTGAAAGGCAGATTAAGTCTTTTACACTTTTTTTCAGAAGAGATACTTATGCAAAGAAGGATATTATCCACAAAGGACTGATTCTTATAGATTCTGGAGATACAAATCTACCTTGGGTATATTTTTATCAACATTCCTGAAGTTAAATTTCACGCTGTATCACTGCATGTGTTTAAACCCAGCTTAAATTTGTAGATCTTTTTCCCCTCTAGTCCTGATTTTGGCAGCTTTCCCCACATAGTAGAAAACATGTAGATACAGGCATTTTGTCAGATATGCTGATATAATTCAGTTAGTTTTTTAGCTAGACATTTTCTCAGGAGAATTTGTATGAAATAACTTTACCTTCAACATTGAAAAATACATGCATCTAGTGAAGTAGTGTTAAAGTTAAGAAAAATATTCTGTGTTAAATATCTTGTAGAGTGTTTAATCATCATTTTGGGGGATTTGTGTCTAATGTCAAAAAAATAATTATTTTACTTACGTAATTTTTATTCAACAATTAACCAATAAACAGAGACACAGGAAATAAGTTAAAAAATCTTTCTTTCTGTTAAAAAGAACACTCACTCTATGCATTCACCCTGGAGTTTCTTCATCCATTTCTTAGGATCAAAGGACAAGAAGATATTTGTGTTCCCAGGCAAGCACAAAGGGTACTTTATCAACATTTTCATCCTTTTGGGAAAAGAGAAAATAAACATTTAGACCTCAGCAAGCCTGCAGGCTCCATGTGGGAGAAAAAGAACACCAAAAAAGACAGAGTAAAAGTGAACGCACAGGTCCTTAAGTTATTGGTTTCCTGTTATTGTGAATACACAAATCCCTAGGTTACTGGTTTCCCATTACGAAAACCTCAATATACTGAGGAGGGAGGAGGTTCCATGATGGCCAAAGAGGTATAGCTCCAGTCTACAGTTCCCCGCGTGAGTGACGCAGAAGACAGGCAATTTGTGCATTTCCAACTGAGGTACCAGGTTCATCTCACTGGGGCTTGTTGGACAGTGGGTGCTGCCCACGGAGGACGAGCTGAAGCAGGGCAGGGCATTGCCTCACCCAGGAAGTGTAAGAGGTCTGGGAATTCCCTTTCCTAGACAAGGGAAGCCGTGACAGACAGTACCTGGAAAATCGGGACACTCCCACCCTAATACTGCACTTTTCCAATGGTCTTAGCAAATGGCACATCAGGAGATTATATCCTGCACCTGGCTCAGAGGGTCCCACACCCATGGAGCCTCGCCCACTGCTAGCACAGCAGTCTGAGATCCAACTGCAAGGTGGCAGCGAGGCGCAGGGAGGGGCGGCCACCATTGCTGAGGCTTGAGTAGGTAAACAAAGCAGCCAGGAAGCTCGAACTGGGTGGAGCCCACTGCAGCTCAAGGAGGCCTGCCTGCCTCTGTAGACTCCACCTCTGGGGGCAGGGTGTACCTGAACAAAAGTCAACAGAAATTCTGCAGACTTAAACATCCTGTCTGACAGCTTTGAAGAGAGTAGTGGTTCTCCCAGCACAGAGTTTGAGATCTGAGAATGGACAAACTGTCTCCTCAACTCGGTCCCTGATCCTTGAGTAGCCTAACTGGGAGGCACCTCCCATTAGGGGCCGACTGACACCTCATACAGCCAGGTACCCTTCTGAGACAAAGCTTCCAGAGGAAGGATCAGGAAGCAACATTTGTGGTTCTGCAATATTTGCTGTTCTGCAGCCTCCACTGGTGATACCCAGGCAAACAGGGTCTGGAGTGGACCTCCAACAAACTCCAACAGACCTGCAGCTGAGGATCCTGACTGTTAGAAGGAAAACTAACAAACAGAAAGGACATTCACACCAAAACCCCATCTGTATGTCACCATCATCAAAGACCAAAGGTAGATAAAACCAAAAAGATGGGGAAAAACCAGAGCAGAAAAGCTAAAAATTCTAAAAATCAGAGTGCCTCTTCTCCTACAAAGGAATGCAGCTCCTCACCAGGAACAGAACAAAGCTGGACGGAGAATGACTTTGACGAGTTGAGAGAAGAAGGCTTCAGAAGACTGGTAATAACAAACTTCTCCGAGCTAAAGGAGGATGTTCAAACCCAACGCAAAGTAGCTAAAAACTTTGAAAAATGATTAGACGAATGGCTAACTAGAAAGACCAGTGTAGAGAAGTCCTTAAATGACCTGATGGAGCTGAAAACCATGGCACAAGAACTTTGTGATGCATGCAGAAGCTTCAGTAGCCAATTTGATCAAGTGGAAGAAAGGGTATCAGTGATTGAAGATCAAATGAATGAAATGAAGCGAGAAGAGAAGTTTAGAGAAAAAAGTAAAAAGAAATGAACAAAGCCTCCAAGAAATATGGGACTATGTGAAAAGACCAAATCCACGTCTGATTGGTGTACCTGAAAGTGACGGGGAGAATAGAACCAAGTTAGAAAACACTCTTCAGGATATTATCCAGGAGAACTTCCCTAACCTAGCAAGGCAGGCCAATGTTCTAATTCAGGAAATACAGAGAACGCCACAAAGATAATCCTCAAGAAGAGCAACTCCAAGACACATAATTTTCAGATTCACCAAAGTTGAAATGAAGGAAAAAATGTTAAGGGCAGCCAGAGAGAAAGGTCAAGTTACCCACATAGGAAAGCCCATCAGACTAACAGTGGAGCTCTTGGCAGAAACTCTACAAGCAAGAAGAGAGTGGGGGCCAACATTCAACATTCTTAAAGAAAATAATTTTCAAACCAGAATTTCATATCCAGCCAAACTAATCTTCATAAGTGAAGGAGAAACAAAATCCTTTACAGACAAATAAATGCTGAGAGATTTTTGTCACCACCAGGCCTGCCCTACAAGAGCTCCTGAAGGAAGCACTAAACATGGAAAGGAACAACCAGTACGAGCCACTGCAAAAACATGCCAAATTGTAAAGACCATTGATGCTAGGAAAAACCTGCATCAACTAATGAGCAAAATATCCAGCTAACATCATAATAACAGGATCAGATTCACACATAACAATATTAATCTTAAATGTAAATGGGCAAAATGCTCCAATTAAAAGACACAGACTGGCAAATTGCATTAAGAGTCAAGACCCATCAGTGTGCTGTATTCAGGAAACCCATCTCACATACAGAGACACATATTGGCTTAAACTAAAGGGATGGAGGAAGATCTAACAAGCAAATGGAAAACAAAACAAAACAAAAAAGCAGGAGTTGCAATCCTAATCTCTCATAAAACAGACTTCAAACCAACAAAGATCAAAAGAGACAAAGAAAGCCATTACATAATGGTAAAGGGATCAATTCAACAAGAAGAGCTAACTATCCTAAATATATAGGCACCCAATACAGGAGCACCAGATTCATAAAGCAAGTCCTTAGAGACCTACAAAGAGATTTAGACTCCCACACAATAATGATGGGAGATTTTAACACCCCATTGTCAACATTAGACAGATCAATGGGACTGAAAGTTAACAAGGATTTCCAGGAATTGAAATCAGCTCTGCAGCAAGTGGACCTAATAGATATCTACAGAACTCTCCACCCCAAATCAAAAGAATATACATTCTTCCCAGCACCACAATGCACTTATTCCAAAATTGACCACATAGTTGGAAGTAAAGCACTCCTCAGAAAATGTAAAAGAACAGAAATTATAACAAACTGTCTCTTAGACCACAGTGCAATCAAACTAGAACTCAGGATTAAGAAACTCACTCAGAACAACTCAACTACATGGAAAATGAACAACCTGCTCCTGAATGACTACGGGGTAAATAACGAAATGAAGGCAGAAATAAAGATGTTCTTTGAAACCAATGAGAACAAAGTCACAACATACCACAATTATCTGGGACACATTTAAAGCAATGTGTAGAGGAAAATTTTTAGCACTAAATGCCCACAAGAGAAAGCAGGAAAGATCTAAAATTGACACACTAACATCACAATTAAAAGAACTAGAGAAGCAAAAGCAAACACATTCAAAAGCTAGCAGAAGGCAAGAAACAACTAAGATCAGAGCAGAACTGAAGGAGACGGAGGCACAAAAGACCCTTCAAAAAATCAATGAATCCAGGAGCTGTTTTTTTGAAAAGATCAACAAAATTCATACGCTGCTAGCAAGACTAATAAAGAAGAAAAAAGAGAAGAATCAAAGAGATGCAATAAAAAATGATAAAGGGGATATCACCACCGATCCCACAGGAATACAAACTACCATCAGAGAATACTATAAACACTTCTACACAAATAAACTAGAAAATCTAAAAAATTGGATAAATTCCTGGACACATACACCCTCCCAAGACCAAACTAGGAAGAAATTGAATCCCTGAGTAGATCAATAACAGGGTCTGAAATGGAGGCAATAATTAATAGCCTACCAACCAAAAAAGTCCAGGGCCTGACAGATTCACAGTCGATTTCTACCAGAGGTACAAAGAGGAACTGGTACCCTTCCTTCTGAAACTATTCCAATCAATAGAAAAAGATAGACTCCTCCCTAACTCATTTTATGAGGCCAGTATCATCCTGATACCAAAGTCCGGCAGAGACACAACAAAAAACAGAATTTTAGACCAATATTCCTGATGAACATTGATGCAAATATCCTCAATAAAATACTGGCAAACCAAATCCAGCAGCACAGCACAAAACTTATCCACCACAATCAAGTTGGCTTCATCCCTGAGATGCAAGGCTGGTTCAACATATGCAAATCAATAAATGTAATCCATCATATAAACAGAACCAAAGATAAAAACCACATGATTATCTCAATAGATGCAGAAAAGGCCTTTGACAAAATTCAACAACCCTTCATGCTAAGAACTCTTAATAAACTAGGTATTGATGGGACATATCTCAAAATAATAAGAGTTATTTATGACAAACCCACAGCCAATATCATACTGAATGGGCAAAACTGGGAAGCATTCCCTTTGAAAAGTGGCATAAGACAGGGATGCCCTCTCTCACCACTCTTATTCAACATAGTGTTGGAAGTTCTGGTCAGGGCAATCAGGCAGGAGAAAGAAATAAAGGGTATTCAATTAGGAAAAGAGGAAGTCAAATTGTCCCTGTTGGCAAATGACATGATTGTATAGTTAGAAAACCCCATCATCTCAGCCCAAAATCTCCTTAAGCTGAAAAGCAACTTCATCAAACTCTCAGGATGCAAAATCAATGTGCAAAAATCGCAAGCATTCCTATACACCAAAACAGACAAACAGAGAGCCAAATCATGAGTGAACTCCCATTCACAATTGCTTTAAAGAGAATAAAATACTTAGGAAACCAACTTACAAGGGATGTCAAGGATCTCTTCAAGGAGAACTACAATCCACTGCTCAACGAAATAAAAGAGGACACAAACAAATGGAAGAACATTCCATGCTCATGGGTAGGAAGAATCAATATCGTGAAAATGGCCAAACTGCCCAAAGTAATTTATAGATTCAATGCCATCCCCATCAAGCTACCAATGACTTTCTTCACAGGATTGGAAAAATCTACTTTAAAGTTCATATGGAACCAAAAAAGAGCCCACATTGCCAAGACAATCCTAACCCAAAAGAACAAAGATGGAGGCATCACGTTACCTGACTTCAAACTATACTACAAGGCTACAGTAACCAAAACAGCATGGTACTGATACCAAAACCCAGTTATAGACCAATGGAACAGAACTGAGCCCTCAGAAATAATACCACACATCTACAACCATCTGATCTTTGACAAACCTTACAAAAACAAGCAACTGGGAAAGGATACCCTATTTAATAAAAATGGTGCTGGGAAAACTGGCTAGCCATTTGTAGAAAGCTGAAATGGGATCCCTTTCTTACACCTTATACAAAAATTAATTCAAGATGGATTAAAGACTTAAATGTTAGACCTAACACCATAAAAACCCTAGAAGAAAACATAAGAAATACCATTCAGGCCATAGGCATGGGCAAGGACTACATGACTAAAACACCAAAAGCAATGGCAACAAAAGCCAAAATTGAGAAATGGGATCTAATCAAACTAAAAAGCTTCTGCACAGCAAAAGAAACTACCATCAGAGTGAACAGGCAACCTACAGAATAGGAGAAAATTTTCACAATCTACACATCTGACAAAGGGCTAATATCTAGAATCTACAAAGAACTTAAACAAATTTGCAAGAAAAAAATCAAACAACCCCATCCAAAAGTAGGTGAAGGATATGAACAGACACTTCTCAAAAGAATATATTTATGCAGCCAACAGACACATGAAAAAATGCTCATCATCACTGGTCATCAGAGAAATGCAAATCAAAACCAAAATGAGATACCATCTCACACAACTTAAAATGGCGATCATTAAAAAGTCAGGAAACAGCAGGTACTGGAGAGGATGTGGAGAAATAGGAACACTTTTACACTGTTGGTGGGACTGTAAACTAGTTCAACCATTGTGGAAGACAGTGTGATGATTCCTCAAGGATCTAGAACTAGAAATACCATTTGATCCAGCCATCCCATTACTGGGGATATACCCAAAGGATTATAAGTCATGCTGCTATAAAGACACATGCACACGTATGATTATTGCGGCACTATTCACAATATCATAAACTTGGAACCAACCCAAATGTCCATCAATGATAGACTGGAATAAGAAAATGTGGCACATATACACCATGGAATACTATGTAGCCATAAAAAAGGATGAGTTCATGTCCTTTGTAGGGACATGGATGAAGCTGGAAACCATCATTCTCAGCAAACTATTGCAAGGACAGAAAACAAAACACCACATGTTCTCACTCATAGTTGGGAATTGAACAATGAGAACACTTGGACACAGGGTGGGGAACATCACACACTGGGGCCTGTCGTGGGGTTGGGGGTGGGGGAGGGGTAGCATTGGGAGATATACCTAATGTAAATGATGAGTTAAAGGGTGCAGCACA
Organism: Pan paniscus; assembly: GCF_029289425.2. NCBI lineage: Eukaryota > Metazoa > Chordata > Mammalia > Primates > Hominidae > Pan > Pan paniscus. Next base: position 69,897,140 of record NC_073252.2, on the reverse strand, counting down.
CCAACATGGCACATGTATACATATGTAACAAACCTGCACATTGTGCACATGTACCCAAGAACTTAACGTATAATAATAATAATAATAATAATAATAATAATAAAACCTGAATATACTGAGACTTCTGTCTTGACAGATGGTTCATACTCAAAATTGCAGCAAATGTGGGGGAGGCACTATCTCAGTTTAGCATTTAGGAACTGTTTTAGTTTAAAGACGTGTCATCATTTTAGGTCTTATATAGAGATGGTGTCTTTGTCTGGTTCTGCTGCTACAACAGAATAACTAGTACTGGGTAATATGTAATAAACAGAAATGTATTGGCTTACAGTTCTGAAGGCTGGATACTAAAGGCCAAGGTGCCAGCATGTTAGGTTTCTCTGCTTTCAAGACTGCACTTTGCACACTGCATCCTCTGGATGGGAGGATCCTCACATGGCAGGAAGTCAGAAAGGCCAAGAGAGACAGCCCATTACCCAAAACCTTTTTATTAAGTCATTAAACTCACCCATAGAGGTGGCATCCTAAAGGCCTAATCATCTCTTAAAGTCCCAACCTCTTTGTTCTGTTATAATGGCAATGGAGTCTCAACATAAGTTGTGGAGGGGATAAACATCAATACCGTAGCAGATGTTTATAAATAGTAGGACAAGTAGTCAAAGCTTATCTAGTCCTACATAGATAGAATATTTTAAGCTGACTGCTCCAAGAAGACAGCATGATTCTTAGCCAAGGGCTCTGTAAGGTCAAAGGTAATTTTCAGAGAGGACTGATGCTGAAGACATAACCACAACCAACTTCAGCAGCTGGAGGAATCTTTATTCAGTCTAAAAAGGAGATCTGGGTTTAGCAACATACCATGTTTTAGAATTAAACTTAATATTCATAAACACCTGTTCACTTATGCCTAAACTGGAGAAAAATTGCTATAAGCTTGTATAAGCTATAAAGAAGTGTGCTGCAGGATGTGTGTGGGTGGGTAGGGGGTGTAGGGTAAATAAGGAAAACATCTGATTGATTTAAATAGAGTTGAACTCCACAAAACTTTAAAATTAACAGCTAATTCTACTGAGAAATGAAGTTAGTTCTCAAAATATTTGAAAATAAATGTAAAGATTTAAAGATTCAAGAAACACATATTTCTGATTGAAAGAATAAAAGGGAATATTTACCTATAAAATGTTAAAAAGATAGTTATCCATTATTTTGAGCTTAGGGTTTGAGTTCTTTTGATGCAGGCACAATGGTAGATACTCTCTCTCTCTCTCTCTCCATATATATATATATACACACACATATATGTGTATATGCACATATATGTATATATACACAAATATATGTATATATACATGTATGTATATATACGTATATACATGTATATACATGTATATACGTATACTGTATGTATGTATATATACGTATATACATGTATATACATGTATATACGTATACTGTATATATGTATATGTGTGTATACACACGTATGTGTATATATGTGTGTATGCACACGTATGTGTATATAGGCGTGTATACGCACGTATGTGTATATAGGCGTGTATACGCACGTATGTGTATATAGGCGTGTATACGCACGTATGTGTATATATACATATACACACACGTATGTGTATATATACATATACACACACGTATGTGTATATATACATATACACACACGTATGTGTATATATACATATACACACACGTATGTGTATATATACATATACACACACGTATGTGTATATATACATATACACACACGTATGTGTATATATACATATACACACACGTATGTGTATATATACATGTACACACACGTATGTGTACATATACATGTACACACACGTATGTGTACATATACATGTACACACACGTATGTGTATATATACATATACACACACGTATGTGTACATATACATATACACACACGTATGTGTACATATACATATATACACACATACATATATGTGTACATATACATATACACACACATATATGTGTATATATACATATATACACATGCATATATGTGTGTGTATATATACATATATACACACGCATATATATGCGTGTGTATATATATATACACGTGCATATATATGCACGTGTATATGTACATATACACGTGCATATATATGTGTATATATACTTATACACATACATATATATGTATGTGTATATATACATATATATGTATGTGTATATATACATATATGTATGTGTATATATACATACATATATATGTATGTATATATACATATACACATACATATATATACATATACACACACATATATGTATGTATATATACATATATACATACATATATGTATGTATATATACATATATACGTATATATATACATATATACGTATATATGTATGTATATATACATATGTACATACATATGTGTGTGTGTATATATACATATGTACATACATATATATGTGTGTATATATACATATATACATACATATATGTATGTATATATACATATATACATACATATATGTGTATACATACATATATACATACATGTGTGTATACATACATATATACATACATGTGTGTATACATACATATATACATACATGTGTATACATACATATATACATACATGTGTGTATACATACATATATACATACCTGTGTGTATATATACATACATACCTGTGTGTATATATACATACATACCTGTGTGTATATATACATACATACATACATGTGTGTATATATACATATATACATACATATGTGTATATATACATATATACACACATATGTGTGTGTATATATACATATATACATACGTATATATGTGTGTGTATATATACATATATACATACGTATATATGTGTGTGTATATATGTATATATATATAAACTTATTTGTCCTTATGCTTTTTTTAATCTGAAAGAAACCTTTTAAATAAGTAAACTTGAAAAGTAAACCCCTGATGCATGAAAGAGACAGAAAGTTGCTACCTGTGTAAGGAAGAAAAAGATACACCGATCCTAGCAAGTCAGTTGTCTCTTCATTCTTCAAACCATCTAAGAAGGTATTGCTGTGTTTCCCCAGAGTTCCAAGGAGAATCCTATCGAATCCATCTAAAATATGTGTTACATTTATTAAGTTTTCTTATCTGCACCACTCCCAGAAGACCACCATTGGCTCTCTTAACTTACCTTTTGAAAAACCTTTCAAATGACGTCTTTTGTTTTTTCATTCTTAATACCCTAAAATCCATTTGCTGTAACTCAGCCAAGGGAGTCTTTCAAAGACATAAATTAGGTCTTTTATTTTTTGCCTAATTTTGGCCAGTTTTTATCCTTGACTTCCAGAACAAGGTTTAGCATACAGTAAATAATAAATATTTGTAGAATACAAAAATATTCTGCTGAGTAACACTCTTTAAAAGTTTTTTATTATACTGAAGTTAAAACATTATGTAATTTCTATAATTTTCAGTGTGGTACATGATCTACCTATCTCTTCACCTTTGTCTTGAATCACTCCTAACCCTACTCAGTTTATTCATTCTAGCCATAAGACCTAAATTTTTGCAGTTTTCTCTTCATAAAGCATTATGCTCTTCTTTGCCCACCATACCACCCAGATCTTTGCATGGCTATTCTCTTTTCCCATTGTGTTTTAAATTAAAGGCATCTCCTCACAAAAATTTTTCAGTGTCACCCAAATAAAGCAGACTTCCAGTTACTTCATACCAGTCTATTTATTTTTCATTATGATGCTTATAATCATTTTATTGTATGTATTTTGCTCATTGTTATAATGATGACATGCCCTAAAAGATGATGCCCTAAAAGAAGTCGGATTGCTAGCTTTATGTATATTGTATATCCAGTTTCATATATATCCACTGGAGTGCACCCGAGCATGTGCACTTACACATCATGTTATATCATGGCATCCTTATTACTTGCAAGTCACGACAAAGTCTGCTGCACTAATTATGAGAGATTCTTGAATGTCTTCCTTGTTATTTCAGCTTCTCAAAATGCAAATAGATAGAATAATATATTTGCCTAACTCATATGAATACAAGAAAAATCAACTAAATTATTTTAATAAAATCAATCACATCTTGTAGAAAAAAAAAGAAAAAACCACATGAAGATACCAACAACATCCTTGTTCTTAGGGGTCCCAATTAAGTAGGTATCACAAGTGAAAAGCTGAATATTACATTTTATTCTAATAGATCACGTACTGCAAATCTAATCTCCATTTTCCTTGTATAATTGTTTGCATAAATAAAAAGGGAGGAGGAGACAAAATACATGCACAGTCAAGATCATTTTTAGTCTTATCATTTTATTTTCTAAATGAGCAAATCTCAAAGAAGAGATTGAGTGGTCACGGGTCTCACAGGTAAAAGAAGCTGTGTGTGTTTTTTTTTTTTTTTTTTGGTAAATTTGTCTAAGTTCCTTGTATTTTCTGGATATGAGACCATTGTCAGATGGATAGAGTGCAAAAATTTTCTACCATTCTGTAGGTTGTCTGTGTATTCTGATGATAGCTTATTTTGCTCCATTAAAAAGTGGGCAAAGGACATGAACAGACACTTCTCAAAAGAAGACAGTTATGTGACCAAGAAACATATGAAAAAAATCTCAACATCACTGATCATTATAGAAGAGGAAATCAAAACCACGATGAGATACCATCTCACACCAGTCAAAATGGAGATTATTAAAAAGTCAAGAAACAACAGATTCTGGCTAGCCTGTGGAGTAATAGGAACACTTTTACACTGCTGGTGAAATGTAAATTAGTCCCACCACTATGGAAGACAGTGTGGTGATTCCTCAAAGAACTAGAACCACAAATACCATTTGACCCAGCAATCCCATTACTGGGTATATACCCAAAGGCATATAAATTTTTCTATTGTAATGATACATGTACATGTATGTTCAATGCAGCTGCATTCACAATAGCAAAGATATGAAATCAACCCAAATGCCCATCAATGATAGACTGGATAAAGATAATGTGGTATATATACACCATGGAATACTATGCAATCATAAAAAGGAATGAGATCATGTCCTTTGTAGGGACATGGGTGGAGGTGGAAGCTGTAATCCTCAGCAAACTAACACAGGAACAGAAAACCAAACACTGCATGTTCTCACTTGTAAGTGGGCCTTTAACAGTGAGAACACATGGACATAGGGAGGTGCATAACACACACTGGGGCCTTTTGGTGGGGCTGGGGGAGGGAGACCATCCGGATAAATAAGTAATTCATGTGGGGTTTAATACCTAGGTGATGGGTTGATAGGTGCAGCAAACCACCATGGCACACTTTTACCTATGTAACAAACCTGCGTGTCCTGCAGATGTATCACAGAACTTAAACTAATTTTTTTAAAGTTATGTTGAGAATAGGACACAGGTGTTTCTCTTCCTATTCCTTGGTGTTCCATTCATTGCTCTCTTCTTTACACCCCACCTTAGCGGAATGAGTAAACAATGTGCTTTCTTCGTTCAAAGAAATAAAAAATCATGCATTTTATGACCCTGGGAATTTTCTTATTCTAGTGCACTAGGCATTAAGCAAAATAACAAGGTGGTGTCTGAAGATCAAATGTTAGATACAAAGATTTTCAATTAAAAAATGCAATCTTAAAACTATTTGGAAAATCACTATTCGTTTCCATAGCCACTTTCTATATCAGATAATATTCTTAAGATGTAAATTATTCACTCTCAGCTCTTACCCATGAAGCAAGTCACATCCTTGCCCGCTCAGGCTATGCTAGGTAAATTTTTTCAAAAAATATTGCATGGATTTAAAAGATTCTAAATACAAGGTGGAAATTCAACAACGGTGAGCTTTATTATTTCATGAAAATACATTTCATCTTATTTGAAGAGATTGCCTGTGTGTTTGACCTCAATACAACTCTGAATATATTTTTGTCCTGTTCTATGTAAAAAAGCTTCCTTACCTTTTCACTTCAATACCTGGTATTAAATCAATATCCTTAAGAACATTTTTGCTGTTATCGCCTAGACTAATTTTTCTATAGTATAAAATTCACCATAGAAACTCTGGTGTAGCAGAAACAGCCTTGGGACCAAACAAGAAAAATATGGTTTGATTTTTACTTCTTAACTTTCCAGTTGTAAAATTACCTGAAATAATTAAATTAATTTTTAAAATATATTTTGAAATTAATTCAATGTCACAGAAACTTGCAGTTACAGTTCAAAGAGCTATTCCTGGTTTCCCAAATTCCTCAATTTTTAACACACAAAAATGTTTATAATTATATGAATATAAGTATGTATACTCATATATCACAAATGTATATCATATATACATATGTGTGTGCATATCTACATATGTTTATATGTTCACATTTTTTTCTGGACTATTTGAGAATACAGTGCATATAGTATTTATGCCATAATATTTCACTGGCTATTTCTTAGGAACATGGTTATTGTCTGTCAGGGTTTTCCACAGAAACAAAACCAAGGAAACTATATAAGCATATAATTTGTTACAAGGAATTGGCTGATGCAATTATGGCTAACTAGTCCCAGAATGTTTCATCTGTAAACTCAAGACCCAGGAAAGCCAGTGGTGTACTTTTGAGAACAAGAGGGCTGTTGGTACAAGTCTCATGCCGGGACAGGAGAAGACTAATGTCCCAGCTCAAGCGATCAGGCAGAGAGAACAGATTTCCCCTTCCTCTGCCTTTTTGTTCTATTCAGGCTCTCAAAGAATTGGACACTGCCCACCCACATTTGGGAGAAAAATCTGCTTTACTCAGTTCACAGCTTCAAATGCTAACTCCCCCAGAAACAATCTCACAGACACACTCAGAAATAATCTTTAATCTGGTTATGCAGTGTCCTGTCAAAACGACATGTAAATTAACCATCATAAGTTCATGCTTTGTCTTGTCAACTTGGCACTCATACACATCTCCTTAAATCACAATGACTCTGTAACTAAAGAAAATATACAAGTCACAGTTCTGCCTAACAGAATACATCTATCCTGCATACAACCAAAAATGTATTAACCTAGAAGAGAAGGTAAAGTTTTTGAGTGGTGTTTAATTTTCTCCTTGGTGTACCATAATTTAAATAATATGATGTAAAATAATAAGTAAATGCAATGATACGTCAATACCTCTTATGTGATAAGATAATAAGAAAAAAATAGACACAAATGTATTCATAACAAAATAAGTAGAAAATAATAATTACAGTTGATATTTCTGAAACTGGTCACACAGTAGCTGCTATTATTAATAACTACCTTCTTCCACTCTCCATTCTGTGTTTTTTTCTTTGGTAAGCACCTCAACTGGAGCTGGTTGTGGTTCTTGACATGGCAGGGTTATGCAAGCCTCCATTCCTAAAGGGCTTGGCCACTAATGGGCTGACCTGTATTGAGTTGTTTTTTTCTGTTGACCTAAATCACAGGGCAGGGTAATACTAAGAGATGCCCTAAGGGATCTCTCACATTCCAGGCATACTTTTTCTTACCTCCATTGTGGAGTAGCCATCATAGCTGTCCAATTTTTCCTTTAGTAGTCAGGGACAATCACCCCAGTCAGCACAGCAACTCCCTTCTTTGCTCGTTGATTCAGAGTGGCCAGTCTTACCTTCCTGGTCGAATGAGTTATTATTGTGTCTCCTGGGGGAAGCATTTTTCCCTCTAGAGCAAGACAGCATAAGGTTGAGGGAAAATATCGAACTTTATGTGGGTTTTACTTTTACCCCACACCCTTAGTATCCATTTCCACCTATGTTCCCTGGATTTCTGTCTATATAAACCAATAAATTCAAATAGTTCTTTTGAGTGTAGCACATTTCCTAATGGGTCTCCTTTTGTAGCTTATCTTTACGGTCCTGCAGAAACTTAAATCTACCTAAAGGTCTAGAAGCAAAGAGGGGTGATAGGGATGATTCCTGAGTAGAATCAGTATTGTCTTGCATGGCAACTGCCTCAGCAGGGGCCATTAGTTTTCTCAGACAATGCAGAGTTAATAACCTCAGATGGAGCAGAGGCCAGTACCACTGCTGGAGGTTGCTACCACTGCAGGGTGGAAGTCACTTTCATTGGCAAATGTTACATCAGAATGTAGAGGCTCAATGTCCTCAGACACATTATGGTCTTTCCAAATGTCCTCACTGGAACTTACATATATATAAAACCATATATACATATATATATACACACACACATATACATATATATATACACATATATGTGTGTGTGTGTATGTGTATATATGTGTGTGTGTGTATATGTATATATATATATATATATATATATATATATATATATATATATCAAATCAGTTAGGACCCTGGCTTCATTATCAATATGTTGACTCATTTGTTCTACCCTACAACACACAGCTATAGTGTCAAAATAGATATGCCCTTATTACCGCAACAAACACACCTAGTTCAAAATTTGCTTGTGGCTTTTCCAAACTGAAGATCTTAGTCAAAGTGTTGTTCAAAGAGCTTTTTAATGTTATTTTATTATTATTATTAATTAAAGTTCACACTTTATTATTTTTTATTGTTATCTAATGTTCTTTTCCTCTTCCAGAATCTCATTTAGGGAAATAATCACATTCTATTTAGTTGTCATATCTCCTTAAGGTTTGCCTCCAAGCTGTGAAAGTTTTTCAGACTTTGCTTGTTTTTAAAACCTTGAGAGTTTTGAGAATACCAGTCAGGTATTTTGTAGAATGTCTATCAATTGAGATTTGTCTGATAGTTTTTTCATGATTAGACTAGGGTTATGTGTTTTGGGAGAAGAACACAGACAATAGTGACATTTGTATCACATCACATTAATGATGCATACCATTGTTACAGTAGGCAGCTGGTCAGACAGGAGCAGACAGGAGAGTCCCTCCCTCCAACCAGGAATGTCAGGTGACCATCAGGTGATGGTCAGGCAATCTTCAAGGTGTTTCTCTAAAATAGTCATTGCTCACAGCTGGTGGGCGCCAGGGAAAGGCAGTCTCCCGATAGATAGAAACATCTGAAATTGGTGATCAACAGCTTCTCAATAAGATCTCAGGAGTTGGGTGAGTGGGCTCAATGTTTACTAAGACACAAAATGGTCTTAACCCTGGAGTTTGATTGGTATATGATCTTCCTCTAGGAACACTCTCCTGGTAAGGGAAGATTGCCTCAAGTGAGCATGCGTGCAACTCTAGTAAACACACACTGTGCAGGCACACCCTACCAAGTGCCGGCAGGCCACTGTGCATAGGGACAGCCCACCCCAAGAGAAGAATTGAGGGAAAAGGAACATAATCTCCCTCGAAGCATGCCAACGCATAAAACCCCAAGTCAAGGTCAAACAGTGCATTTGAATATCTGAAGTCACCTGTGTGGCCCTCTTCCAAGTATACTCAAGTACACTTTACTTCCTTTTGGTGCTGCTCTAATACTTTTCTTTTTTTTTTTTTTTTTTGAGAAAGAGTTTCACTCTTGTTGCCAAGGCTGGAGTACAATGGCAGGATCTTGGCTCACCGCAACCTCCGCCTCCCAGGTTCAAGCAATTCTCCTGCCTTAGCCTCCCGAGTAGCTGGTATTACAGGCGTGTGCCATCATGCCTAGCTAATTTTGTATTTTTAGTAGTGACAATGTTGGTCAGGCTGGTCTCGAACTCCTGACCTCAGGTGATCCGCCTGCCTCGGCCTCCCAAAGTGATGGGATTACAGGCATGAGCCACTGCACCCGGTCTCTAACACTTTTTAATAAACTTTCACTCCTGCTCTAAAAGTTGCCTCAGTCTCTCCTTCTGCTCTATACCCCTTAGTTGAATTTTTTCTTCTGAGGAGGCAAAAGTTGAGGTTGCTGCATAACCCTACAGATTTACCACCAGTAACATTATCAACCTGATTTATCTTTTATTATGTTAAACTTGGTCACTGGCTGAGATATTTCTCATATTTCTCCACGAAGTTATCTGTCCCCTTCTATGCTATATTCATTGAAAAAAAAATCACTATGTACAACCCATTCTTAAGAAGGGAAAAGCTATTTTCCTTTTCCTTGAGAGTAGAGTATCTATACAAATAATTTGAGATTCTTCTGCACAGGTGGCTTTTTTTGCCCTAGTTATGTATTTATTCAATTATTTATTTATATCTGTGTGGACTAATAAATATTTAGTGTATCTTTTGGCTTATAATCCAATACTACTTTAATTTCTTGCTCCAATTGTTCCAGGTGCAGATATTGGAAGCTCTTTCAGTTGATTCTTGTGTCCCTTGTACATACACACATCAATGTAAAATGTAAAAATTGTTATTGTTGTTGTCTTTGTTTCACTCACTCTCTCTCTCTGTCTTACTTTCTGATACTACAGCATGCTCCAGACTCCTCTCATATATTTCCTAATCCAGTCCTACAAGAAGCCATTTTTCTAAAAATCTTTGGTTTCTTTTATTGAAAAATTATGATATTAGAAACCAAAATCTATGCCAGTTATGATCATTGATACAGGGATATGATTGCTTCTAAGATCTTTCATATGTGTATTTGCAGGTTTGAGTGTGACGTAAGTTGTCTAGAGGTGTCAAACTGACAAATGAAGAGTCTTATGTTTGGGAAGGCTTATGAAGTTTACTCACTAAGTAAAAGGTATCATAGGTCAATGAAAGTTTAGGAAAGTAGGAGGTATATCTTCTCTAATGAGATGAGGAAAAAGTGAAAGTGATCATGTAGATTATCATTGAGGATTAGTGGTCAACGTTTAGTAATTTCAACAATTTTTATTTGTACATACATATATATACTTCTATATGTAATGATCTATATATAATTTTTCTCTATATATATTTTGATCTCTATATAATTTTTCACTAAGGTGAAAAATTGACCCTCAAATATGTCCAAGTTGTGGGAGTTACCCCAGAGCATATGAATATTATATTATATGGAAAAATGGAACTTTCCAAATGTGATTAAATTAAACATATTTAAATGAGGAGATTATCCTTAATTATATAGCTGGGCTCTGTGTAATCACAACACTATAAGGGGTTTCAGGAAGAGTAAGAGTCAGAAGAGAAACTGATGTGGTGGTAATGGAAGTAAAGACTGCATTGATGCACTTTGAAGTTGAAGAAAGAGGCCATTAGACAGGGAACACAGGCAGCCATAAGAAGGTGATGAAAGCAAGGAAACCAAGTATGCCCTCAGAGTCTCCAGAAATAACCAGCCCTACCAACATCTTGAATTTAGCCTAGTGATTTTGGACTTCTGACCCCTGAGTTGTAAGAAAATAGGTATAAGTAGTATTAAGCCACAGTGAGATTGCTTTGTCACATTCTGTACTCTATCCTGGGATTCCTAGATCTCCTAAATTATTATATTTAAAAATTTCATTCCTAAAGATTTACTATTTGTGCTCTAAATTTCTATGGGTTTGGAGAAAAGCATAATGTCATGTATTCAAAATTAAAGCACCACACTCTATAGTTTTACCACTGTAAGAAATCCTCTGTATTTCATAGTCAACCATACTCTCACCCTTAACTTCAGGAAATCTCTGATTATTTTACTGTTGCTAGAGTTTTGCCTTTCCAGAATGTCATATAATTTGAATCATACAATATGTAGTATTTTCTAAAATAATTCTTTCACTTAGCAATATGCATTTAAGATTCATCCATATCTTTTTATGTATAATAGTTCTTGTTATTGCCAAACAGTATTTTGTTGTATAAATGTACCAATACATTTATCCATTCACTTGTTGAAAGATATCATGGTTGTTTCTAGTTTTTCTGACAATTATGAATAAAGTTTCTGTAAATACGCACTTGTAAGTTTTTGTGTGACATAAGTTATCTAGAGAGGCCAAACTGACAAATGAAGACTCTTCTGTTTGGAGAGGCTTATAAAGTTTATGCACAAAGAAAAATGTATCATGGGTCAATAAGAGGTTGGGAAAGTAGGGGGTATATTTTTGTGATGGTTGATACTGAGAGTTAACTTGATTGGATTGAAGGATGCAAAATATTGATCCTGGATGTGTCTGTGAGGGTGTTGCCAAAGGAAATTAACATTTGAGTCAGTGAGCTGAGAAAAGCAGACCCACCCTTAATCTGGATGGGCACCATCTAATCAGCTGCCAGCACATCTAGAATACAAAGCAGGCAGAAAAATATGAAAAGACTAGACTGGCCTAGCCTGCCAGCTTATATCTTTCTCTTGTGCTGGATACTTCCTTCCCTTGAACATGAGATTCCAAATTTTTCAGTTTTGGGGACCCAGACTGGCTCTCCTTGCTTCTCAGCTTGCAGACTGCCTATTGTGGGACCTGTAATCATATGAGTTAATACTCAAAAAACTCACCTTTTTATACATACATATATATACACACACATGCATATATAATATATATCCTATTTATATATAACTAATATATATATAACCTATATAACTAATATATATATAAAAACATATATATATATGTAAAATAATATATATATATATAAAATTCTGGAATTGGCTGCTTAATATGATAAGACCCAAAAAATGTTAAGGACTCTATTTTTAATAGTATGAAGATCACTCATAGTCCTTTGTGTGAACTGTTTAGAGAGTTATGCAAAATAAATGCATTTGACACTCCCGATTCATCGCTTGTAAAAGGCCAGGAATTTAGTGACCCTATCCATAATACCTTCAAATATATGTGGAGAACCAAGGAGCATAATGAAGCAAGTTGGTTGCTCCTAAGTTAAGTGAACAAAGTTATGAAAGAAAATGATGAACTCAGAGATTCTAACTCCTGCTTCAGAAGAAAATACTGAGCCTGAAGTCTGCTAAGATTGCCCTGAGTGGGTATCTTATCTCCTATAGAGAAAGAGCTGAAATTGTGGAAAAACAGACACAAGCTTTTATCATGTGAGTGGTGGACATGCAACAAAAGGTGCATGCCCAGCCTCGCCAGGTGTCTACTGTTAAAATGAAGGCATTGATTTGGAAAAAAGTGGGACCCTGCAACTTGGATTGGGGACGTGTGGGAGGACCCTGTTGAAGCTGGGGACACTGAGTTTGTAAACTCTGGTGAACTTTTCTTGCCAGAAAAAAATAGCTTCCCCATCCCCAGTAGTGCCAATATCTCCTTGCCATCCTATGCTGCCCTCAGTCTTTTCAGCTTTGTCTGAGAAGATGAACCCTGCTCTGCCTGAGGCAAAATTGATGGCTTCTCCTAACGCAGTTGCCAAGCAAAATAATGTTGATTCTCCTCAGGAGCCACCACTAATACTCCTGTTTTTTTCTAGACCTATAACTAGACTAAAGTCCTGGTGGGCCCCTAGAGGTGAGGTTGAGAGTGTGACCCATGAGGAGGTGCGCTACACTCAAAAAAACTGCTTGAGTTTTCTAATTTATATAAGCAGAAATCTGGAGAACAGGCATGGGAATGGATATTAAGGGTGTGGGATAATGGTGGAAGAAACACAGAGTTGAATCAGACTGAATTTATTGATTTGGGCCCCTAAACAGGGAGCCTTTATTTAATATTGAGCCCAGGGAGTTAAAAAAGGTTCTAATAGTTTATTTGCTTGGTTAGCTGAAATACAGATTAAAAGATGGCCCACTGTGAGTGGGCTAGAAATGCCTGATCTCCCTTGGTTTAATGTAGAAGAAGGGATCCAAAGGCTTAGAGAGATTAGGATGGTGGAGTGGGTTAGTTACTTTAGACCTGCTCACCCAGCTGGGAGTGTCCAGAGTATATACCCTTGACCAATGCCTTGCAAAACGGACTTGTGAGGGCAGTACCTCAACATTGAAGAGCCCTGTAATTGTTCTTCTCTGTATGTCAGATCTAACAGTGGAAACTGCAATCACTCAACTACATAATTTAAGTACAATGGGAGTGATTGGATCCTGAGGCGGCAGGAGCCAAATGGCAGCACTCAACTGTCAAAGACAAGGCGGACATAGCTATTGTAATGCATAGCAGAGGCAAAGCAGCAATCTGACTCATGTAGAGCTATGGCATTAGCTAAATTAATCACAGTGTTCCTAGAAGTGAAATGGACAGGAAACTCACTGCATTCCTACTTAATATATAAACAGAAAACTTTAAAATCAATTGGACAAAAGACTAATTTGAATTATAAAAACAGAGAATCATGGCCCCTCAATCAATTTCCCAACTTGAGCCAGTTTACAGACCCAGGACCCTTTGAATGAAGAGGCAGCCAGGTCTCCTTGAGGAAGGACCCCACTACATTACCAACAATTTATGCTGTTAATCTTTCTCTCATTCTTCCCCAAGGAGACCTCCAGCCTTTTGCCAAGGTAACTATGCAGTGGGGAAAGGAAAATGATCAGACATTTAGGGGACTACTGGACATTGGCTCTGGGCTGACACTGATTCCAGAGACCCAAAACATCATTGTGATCCTCCAATTAAAGTAGAGGCTTATGGAGGTCAGGTAATTAATGGAATTTTAGGTCTGATCTGACTTAAAGTGGGTCTCTAGACTCATCCTGTGGTTGTTTCCTCAGTGTCAGAATGCATAATTGTCATAGACATACTTAGCAGCTAGCAGAACCACAACACTGGCTTCCTGACTAGTAGGGTGAGGGCTATGATGGTGGGAAAGTCCAAATGGGAGCCATGAGAGCTGCTTGTATCTAGAAAAATAGTAAATCAAGAACAATACCACATCCCTGGAGGGATTGCAGAGATTAGTGTCACCATCAAGGACTTGAAAGAAGAGGGGTGGTGATACCCACCATATTCCCATTTTAGTCTCCCATTTGGCCTGTGCAGAAGACAGATGGATCTGGAGAATGACAGTGGATTATTATAAGCTTAACCAAGTGGTGACTCCAATTGCAGCTGCTGTACCAGATGTGGTTTCATTGCTTGAGCAAATTAGCACATCTCCTGGTACCTAATACGCAGCCATTGACTTAGCAAATGTCTTTTTTCCCATTCCTGTTCACAAGGCTCATCAGAGTCTATTTGCCTTCAGCTGGCAAGGCCAGCAATCGACCTTTCATGTCCTGCCTCAGGGGTATATCAACACTCCAGCTTTGTGTCATAATCTTATTTGGAGAGACCTTAATCGCTTTTTGCTTCCTCAAGATATCACACTTGATGACATTATGCTGACTGGATCCAGTGAGCAAGATGTAGCAAACATACTGGACTTATTGGGGACACGTTTGCATGCCAGAGGATGGGAAATAAATCTGACTAAAATTCAGGGACCTTCTACCTCAGTATAATTTCAAAGGATCCAGTGGTGTGGGGCCTGTCAAGATATTCCTTCTAAGGTGAAGGATAAGTTGCTGCATTTGGCTCCTCATACAACCAAGAAAGAGGCACAACACCTAGTAAACCTATTTGGATTTTGGAGGCAACACATTCTTCATCTAGGTGTGTTACTCCAGCCTATTTATCGAGTGACCCAAAAGGCTGCCAGTTTTGCATGGGGTTCAGAGCAGGAGAAGTCTCTGCAACAGGTCCAGGCTGCTGTGAAAGCTGCTCTGCCACTTTGGTCGTATGACCCAGCAGATCTAATGGTGCTTGAGGTGTCAGTGGCAGACAGGGATGCTGTTTGGAGCCTTTGGCAAGTACCCATAGGTGAATCACAGAGGAGGCCTCTAGAATTTTGGAGCAAGGCCCTGCCATCTTCTACAGATAACTACCCTTCTTTTGAGAAATAGCTCTTGGCTTGTCACTGGGCTTTGGTAGTAAGTAAACATTTGACTATGGGTCATCAAGTCACCATGCGACCTGAACTGCCTATCATAAACTGGGTGTTTTCTGACCTATCTAGCCATGAAGTGGGTCATGCACAGCAGCATTCCATCATTAAATGGAAGTGGTATATATGTGATTGGGCTCAAGCAGATCCTAAAGGCACAAGTAAGTTACAAGGGAAGTGGCTCAAATGCCCATGGTCTCCATTCCTACCACCCTCCCTTCTTTCTCCAAGCCTGCACTGATGACCTCATGGGGAGTTCCCTATAATCAGTTGACAAAGGAAGAGAAGACTAGAACCTGGTTTATAGATGGTTCTGCATGAGATGCAGGCACCACCCAAGAGTAAACAGCTGTAGCACTACAGACTCTTTCCAGGACATCCCTGAAGGACAGCAGGTGAAGGAAAATCTTCCCAGTTGACAGAACTTTGAGCAGTGCACCTGGTTGTGCACTTTGCATGGAAGGAGAAATGACCAGATGTTCAATTATATACTGATTCATGGGCTGTAGCCAATGGTTTGGCTGGATGGTCAAGGACTTGGAAGAAGCATGACTGGAAAATTGGTGATACAGTAATTTGGGGAAGAGGTATGTGGATGGACCTCTCTGAGTGGTCAAAAACTGTGAAGATATTTGTATCCCACGTGACTGCTCACCAACAGGTGACTTCAGCATAGGAGGATTTTAATAATCATGTGGATGACCCCTTCTTTGGCTGGACACCACACAGCCTCTTTCCCCAGCCACCCCTGATATCACCCAAGGGTTCATGAACATAGTGGCATGGTGGCAGGAATGGGGTTATGCATGGGCTCAGCAACATGGACTTCTACTCACCAAGATGGACCTGGCTGCGGCCAGTGCTGAGTGCCCAATTTACCAGCAGCAGAGAGCAACACTTAGCCATTTACATGGCACCATTCCTCAGGGTGATCAGCCAGCTACCTGGTGGCAGGTTGATTATATTGGACCTCTTCAATCATGAAAAGGGCAGAGGTTTGTCTTCACTGGAATAGACACTTACTCTAGATATGGGTTTGCCTATCCCGAATGCAATGTTTCTGCCAAGACTACCATTTATGGACTCACAGAATGCCTTATCCACAGTCATGGTATTTCACACAGCATTGTCTCTCATCAAGGCACTCACTTTAAGGCTAAAGAAGTGTGGCAGTGGGCTATGCTCATGAAATTCACTGGTCTTACCTTGTTCTCCATCATCCTGAAGCAGCTGGATTGACAGAATGGTGGAATGGCCTTTTGAAGTCACAATTGCAATGCCAACTGGTGACAATACTTTTCAGGGAAGGGGCAAAGTTCTCCAGAAGGCCATGTATGCTCTGAATTAGCATCCAATAAATGCTACTTTCTCTCCCATAGCCAGGATTCACGGGTCCAGGAATCAAGGGGTGGAAGTGGCACCACACACCATCACCCCTAGTGATCCACAAGCAAAATTTCTGCTTCCTGTTTCCATGACATTATATTCTCTTGGCCTAGAGGTCTTAGTTCCAGAGGGAGGGACGCCACCACCAGGAGACACCACAACAATTCCATTAAACTGGGAATTAAGATTGCCACCTGGACACTTTGGGCTCTTCCTACCTTTAAGCTAACAACCTAAGAAGGGAGTTACATTTTTGGCTGGGGTAATTGATCCAGACTATCAAGATGAAATCAGTCTACTACCCCACAACAGAGTTAAGGAAGAGTATGCATGGAATACAGGCGATCCATTAGGAAGTCTCCTAGTATTTCTATGCCCTGTGATTAAAGTCAATGAGAAACTACAACAGTCCAATCCAGGCAGGACTACAAATTCCAGACCCTTCAGGAATGAAAATTTGGGTCACTCCACCAGGAAAAAAAAAAAAACACGACCTGCTGAAGTGCTTGCTGAAGGCAAAGGGAATACAGAATGAGTAGTAGAAGAAGGTAATCATCAATACCAGCTAAAAACACATGACCAGCTGCAGAAATGAGGACTGTAATTGTCATGAGTATTTCCTTCTTCTTTTGTTGAAAATATGTTTGTGCATGTATATACTTGTACTAAGAAAATATCTTTATTTTATTTCCTTTTTCCTTTACAACATGAAATAAGATTATTGACTTCATATCTCCATTTAGATATTGTTAATTTTGTGGTTATAGTATCTGGGTTGGAGATTGGTGTGTTTCCAGTTGTACGAAGGATAGTTGTGTTATGTTAGGTGTAATTATGGCCTTATTACCGTCTTTATTTGAAGATTACATACGCTCTCAAGAGATGTGTATGGGTTCCCTTTGACAAGGGGTGGACTTGTGATGGTTAATACTGAGTGTCAACTTGATTGGATTGAAGGATGCAAAGTATTGACCCTAGATTGTCTGTGAGGATGTTGCTAAAGGAGATTAACATTCGAGTCAGTGGGCTGGGAAAGGCATTCCCACCTGTATTCTCGGTGGACACCATCTAATCAGCTGCCGGTGTGGCTAGAATATAAAGCAAGCAGAAAAATGGGAAAAGACTAGACTAGTCTAGCCCCACAGCCTACATGTTTCTCCCACACTGGTTGCTTCCTGCCCTCGAACATCAGACTCCAGTTTCTTCAGTTTTGGGACTTGGACTGGCTCTCCTTGCTCCTCAGCTTTCAGATGGCTTATTGTGAGACCTTGTAAATATGTGTGTATATATATACACACATATACATATATGTATGTGTGTGTATGTATGTGTGTGTGTGTGTACATATATATATACACATATATATCCTCCTATATATATGTCCTCATATATATATCCTCATAGAGATATATATATCCTATATATATCCTATATATATCCTATATATATCCTATATATATCTCCTATATATACCCTATATATATCCTATATATACCCTATATATCCTATATATATATCCTATATATACCCTATATATATCCTATATATATATCCTATATATATCCTATATATATCCTATATATCATATATATATATACACACACACACACATATTCTATGAGTTCTGTCCCTCTAGAGAACCCTAACTAATGCATTCTTTGCTACTGAGATGAGAGAAAAGTCAAAGTGATGTTGTAGATTTTCAATGAGAATTGGTGGTCAATGTTAGGCAATTTTAAAATTTTACCTTCAATATTTTTTCCTGAGTTACTAATCAGTTTTATTTGTTCATTTGAGCTTGGTGGGGGAAAGTTTAGGTTGGTATTCTTTCAAAATTAAGATTCAAGCATGTTTACCACATCTCTACACTTACAGCATAAGTTCTGTTATGAAAGTAAAGATGGCATGCTTCTCTGAATCATTCATAGTTGGTCTGATAAGCACAGAAGGCACTGAGAAAGGTAGCTGATATAGTTCCATAATCATTCCAATCATAGATATCGAAGATAATTCATCAGTGCTATCCATTCATACACAACAGAAGTTCTTTATTTCCCACCAGTAATACGGGTTTATAGAGACACGGCGAAAATACCCTACATGGTTACCTAAGCCCACCAATATCTTATCCGGCAGTCCAAGATCCACTTGAAATGCTGAGAAAGAAAAATCCATCACAGCAAGATGCATTGCTAAACATTAAGCTCCCTTTTTTTCTATTTAAAAATCAATTTCAAAAACCTGTGTTGCAGGAAATGTAATAAATACATTTGTGTAATAATATATACTATTCATATTAAAATGGCAATGGGTTATCCAAAATCTATAGCTATATTGATAAATAGCTGAGTTTGTTGTAAATGTGAAATATTATCTGCTAAAGGCAATCACTGTAATTAGCTTGCTAAGGCTACTTCAGCTTTTCTGTGATCATTTTTGTCCTCTATGTTTCCCCAGTAAAGAAAGTCTTGTCTTTTTTTGTAGCTCATATAGAAAAAAATGTTATTTTCATCTTCCCTGAAGCAAATAGAGTACAATAACAGCAGAAAGGAAGAAAAACAATCATAGTACAGGCTGGCCTCCTATTGAAAGGCAATGAAAAATAATTTTTCCCACAGATACCTTTAAACTTCTTCTCCTGGATGAACTCTTCCGAAAACTTTCAACTGCATTGGAATGTATGTTTGTTTAATTATATGAGGTAACAGAAAATATATCCTGGTACATTCCCTTGCTATAACTACTTATGCTGTGTATGTATCATTTTTATCGTCTAAAAGAAGAACCAGAATTTCCTTTTATTTCTTGTAATATTTTAGTTATATCAGTTATCCTTATTGAATGCTTTGTTTAGTGCTTCCAGCTGTACCAATAATATTTGTTCGTTTATTTGTTTTTGGTATTTCAAGCAAATATATGGTAATATAAATAATACAGATTCATCATTACTATTACCTGCCAAATGGAAAGATTGTGTATTTTAAGCCAATTGTTCTTTCTGTTCCATATTATAAATATACTGTCTTTAACTATCCAAGACTGATGAGGACTTGTTCTACTCAATATACTGAAACTTGATTGCCCTTACACACACACACACACACACACACACACACACACACACACTCATGCATACATACAGAACTATCATCCTTGGGCCAGAAATTTTACATGCAATATTTTCTTCAGCACTTAAAATTATAGCAAACATATAAAGTAAGTTCTCTTGTCATCCCAAATTACAGAAAAAAAAAACCCTAAACTTAAAGATACAAATAGTAACTCAATGAAGTTTACACCAAGTGATTGAGCTCAAGTTTTTGTCTGGATCTGTCAAACTTCAGAAATCTATGATAAATGCATTACAAAAAATGATTTTGTGTGCTGTTTTGGATAAAACACTTTATTGTATCCCTTATGAGAATTTTGTCATTAGATTTCATACGGACACCTAACTAGAAGAGAGGATAGACTGATGTTCTAGCCGATGATCTCACACACAGCAAGATGACTGAGGAGCAGATGCCAATACAGGAGATCAATAAAGGTTTTAAAGGTTTTTTAACAACTCATAATTTCCTTTTTAAAAGGCAGTTAACAACCAATAAATTACTTTTAGGTGAGAATGAACAAATGAGTTGTCAAGGTTTCTATTGAAAAAGTTAGAGGATACTAGTAGACGAATGCAATAAAAATTTAAATTATATCCACAAACAAACTTCCAAGTCCATAAGCAAAATGGAGAAAAAAATTGCCGAAAGCTGAGAAACAGAGAGGAGAGATTTGTTACGTGTCTTGCTCCATTGTTATCAAACTGTCCCTAACACATAAAGAAGTTATGCTTTGAGGTGGCATATTCATGGAAATGAACATGAGTTTACTTAGTTTTGACTTAGCCTGAAACAGACAAGGGAACTCGGTGAATCAAATATATAATGGGCTGGGGTATTTTTTGTTTGTTTGTTTGTGACATGGTTTGTCTGTGTCCCCATCCAAATCTCATCTTGAATTGCAGCTCTCATAATTTTTGTGTGTTGTAAAGGGGACCCTGTAGGAGATAATTGGATCATCCGGGCAGTTTCTCTCATAGTGTTCTCCTGGTAGTGAATAAGTCTCATGAGATCTGATGATTTATTAGGGGAAACCCCTTTCCCTTGGTTCTCATTTTGTCTGCTGCCATGTAAGAGGTGCCTTTTGCCTTCTGCCATGTTGTGAGGTCTCCCCAGTGACACTGAACTGAGGCCATTAAACCTCTTTTTCTTTATAAATTACCCAGTCTCAGGTATGTTTTTATCAGCAATCAGCAGTGTGAAAATACTAATACAGTTTGACTAATTTATAAAATTTTATTTTACTTTTAATTTCAGGAAAAATCCCATTTATGACTTGGTTGATATTATAACATTCTAAAATAACCAAAAGCATTGATACCTTACAAAATTAACATTAATGCCCGAATAGCAAATTATCAGTCTTTGAATTTTGTCAATCATGTATTTTAATTTTTTTCTTCTTTTTTACAGTTAATATTAATCAGGTTCAAAACAAGGTCAAAGTTTTATTTCTGGTGTGCTATAGACTAATATTTATGTCCTCCTAAAATCATATGTTAAAAATCTAATCACCAGTGTGATGGTTTTAGAAGATGAGGCCTTTTGACAGGTGATTGGGTCAAGAGAGTGAAGCCCTCATGAATGGAATTAGCAAGTGCCCTTATAAAAGAGAACCCAGAGAGCTCCCTCACCCCTTCCACCATGTGAGGACAAGAAGATGGCCAAGTATTAACCAGGAAGTGGACCTTCATCAGACACTGAATTTCCTGGCACTTTAATTTTGGATTTCCCAACTTTTAGAACTGTGAGAAATAAATAAGCTACCTAGTTTTTGGTATTCTTTTATACCAGCTTGAATGGCCTAAGATTTGGGGGTATTATCTTAAGTTTCTCTTACTCTTTTTTTAAAGTTTTCATTTTAAAATAATTATAGATTTACAGAAAGTTGTAAAAATGAATCTGGATGTCTCATGGATCTCTACCCTGCATTCTTCAATGTTACAGACTTATAAAGCCATTGCACAATATTAGAACCAGAAAACTGATGTTGGTACACTCATAGGGCTAATTGAGTTTTCATGTGCCCACTGTGTGTATGTGTATGTGTGTGTGTGTCTATGCAATTCTACCATATGCATAGTTTTATATGACCACAACTGTGATCATGAAACAGAACTATTCCAAGCTGTACTACAAGGTTGTTTTTAAGTTAATGTATTTCCCATGTTTACCTTAAGCAGCATTAAGGTAAAATATTGTGTAAAAACTTTGACTGTAATAACTATGTCTCTTTATTAGGTATTTGCAAATATATACAATCACTCTGATAAATAATTATGTTCTCTATTATAATAAAGTATATGGCTTTATGGTATCTATTTCAATATTTAACTTGGTGAGTATTCCCAAGCCCATAATGAACCTTACCTGGTTTCGCTTCACTTAAATTATCTCATTATCACATATTGTATTTGTGACTGAAACAATAAAATAGTGGAATAAATTGTGTAGCTGGATTCCTCTCAGACAGTTAATTTGTTTCAAAATGGTAGTCAAAGGATAGAGGAATGTTTAATTTCTATCATGTGTACTGAATTTTTCTCACTTCCATGTTGTTTTGCTTCATCAATTTCTCAGCTTAGCTACTAAAAAGAACTAGAAAAATAATTATATGAAAGGGCTATGTTTTATAATTACATCCCAAGCTAAAATGCTTTCTGCAACACAATACAAACACATAGTGAGTGTGACTTCAATAAATGCTACTTTTTCTCAGACTAGAAGCTATTTTGAGTTCAACTGAATCCTTGACTCTGCTCCAACTCTTTTTCTTCTTTATTCTACAGCCTGAGTGCTTTTAAACAGCATTTTATCAATGTGCATTTCATTTCTTTTAAATAAGCTTCAAATACATGGTGGTAGACCAAAGATGTATACTCTCTTATTGTGGAAAATTCTGTACTAGACC
The DNA here is from genome assembly GCF_029289425.2 of Pan paniscus. NCBI lineage: Eukaryota > Metazoa > Chordata > Mammalia > Primates > Hominidae > Pan > Pan paniscus. The sequence goes on along the minus strand of NC_073252.2, from coordinate 69,873,970 downwards.
TTTTTTTAGTGGCTAAAAGTAAACAAAAGTGATTTCCTAAACTGTTAGAAAACCTGAAACTAGAAAGGTTAGAGCAAGATGGCTGAATAGAAGCCTTTACTGATCATCCTCCACACAGGAACACTAAATTTAAACAACTAACTACACACAACAACAACAAATCATTGTCATAAAAAAACAAAATCAGGACGTGGGGCAGAGCAAGAAAATAGAATAGAAGACTATACCAATTGTCCTCCCCACAAGGACACCAGTTTAACAATTATCTGCACACACAAAACAAAGCACCCTCATAAGAAACAAAAATCAGTGAAGCACTCACAGTACCTAGTTTTAACTTCTTATCACTGAAAAAGCCACGGAGGAGGTAGTAAATTCAGTCTTGTATCACCGATGCTGCTCTTCTCCCATCCCCCAGCAGAGGTAGCATGATGTGCAGAGCATTTCTGTGTGTTAGGGAGAGGGATGTTGCAGCAACTGTGAGGCATTTAACTCAGTGCTGCTCTGTTGTAACAGAAAACAAAACTAAATCAAGCTCAGCTGACAATTGCCCACCAAGGGAGCATTTAAACCGGCCTTAGCCAGAACAGCATTGCTGATTACAGCAGCCTGAACTTGAGTTCCCACAAGCCTGACCAGCACAGGCCAAAGTTCTTTAGGGCCCTAAATAAACTTAAAAACCAGTCTAGGCCACAAGGACTGCAACTTTCAGGTGAGTCCTAGTGCTGAACTAAGCCCAGAGCCAGTGGGTGGTGGAGGCACAAGACATACTAAGACATTAGCCAGGGTGGCTAAGGGAGTGACGAAATCACTCCTCCCCTAACCCTAAGCTGCATAGCTCGCAGCTCCAAAAAAGACCACTTTCCTCCACTTGAGGACAGGAGAGGGAAGAGTGGGGAGGACTTTGTCTTACATCTTGGATGCCAGCTCAGCCACAGCAGGATAAGGCACCATTCAGAGTCGTGAGGTCCTTTTTCTAGGCCCTAGCTCCCTGATGACATTTTTAAACACAACCTGGAATAGAAGAGAACTCACTGGCTTTAAGGAAAGAATTCAGCCTTGACAAGATTTATCACCTGCTAACTGAAGAGCCCTTGGACCCTGAATAACCAGCAGTGATACCCAGGTCTACATCAAGGGCCTTGGGTGAGACTCTGAGACTTGCTGGCTTCAGGTGGCACTTAAAACATTTACAGCTGTGGTGGCTACAAGGCTGAGATTCCCTCTTCTTGAGACAATTGGAAGGAAAAGTAAAGGGCACTTCATCTTGTGCTTTAGGTACAAGTTCAGCCACACTGTGATAAAGAACTAAGTGGAACCTCAGCATCCCCGGTTCCAGAACCTTGCTCTTGTATGGCATTTCTGGACCTGCCCTGGCCCAGGAAGGAGCTATCTGCCTTGAATGGTGAGTCCAAGGCCAGGCAGCATTCACCAAAAGCTGACTGAAGAGCTACTGGCCCGTAAGGGAACATTGATGATAGTCTGGCACTACTCCCTATGGGCCTATGGTGGTAGTGGCAATGGAATGAGGCTCCTCTGCCTTTGGAAAGGAAAGGGAGAGTTGGAAGGACTGCATCTTGTGGTTTAATTGCCAGCTTAGCCACAGTACAATGGAACATACATAGACTTCTAAAGTTACAGTTAATGAAAAAAAAGTAGTATTTTTTTTCAAAAGTTAAATAAAATTGACAAAACTTTAGTTAGACTAAGATAAAAAAAAGAGAAAACATCCAAATAAATAAAATCAAAGATGAAAAAAGGAGACAGTATAACTGATACTGCAAAAATTCAAAGGCTCATTAGTGGTTACTATGAACAACTGTGTGCCAATAAATTGGAAAATCTAGAAAAAATGAAAGAATTCCTAGACACATACAACCTACCAAGATAGAGCCAAGAAGAAATCCAAAATCTCAACAGACCAGTAACAAGTAACTAGATCAAAGCCACAGTACAAATTCTCCTAAAAAACAGAAGACTAGGACCTGATGGCTTCACTGCTGAATTCTACCAAATATTTAATAAACTAATACCAATTTCACTCAAACTATCATTAAAAAAAAACAGAAGAGGAGGAAATACTTCCAAATTCATTTTATGAGGCCAGAATGACCCTGATAATAATATCAGACAAAACCATATCAAAAAGAAAACTACTGGCCAATATAGCTGATGAATATTGATGTAAAAATCCTTAACAAAATACTAGCAAACTGAATTCAACAACATTAAAAAGATTATTCATTATAACCAAGTGAGATTTATCCCAGGGATGTAAGAATCGTTCTATATATGCAAATCAGAATATGTAATAGATCATATCAACAGAATAAAGGACAAAAAACATATGATCATTTCAATTGATGATGAAAAAGCATTTGATAGAATTCAACATCCCATCATGATAAGAACTCCTGAAAAAATGGGTATAGAAAGAACATACCTCAACATAATAAAAGCTGTATATGACAGACATACAGTTAGGTTAGTGTCATAAACAATGGGGAAAACCTGAAGCTTTTCACTAAGATCTGAAACATGAAAAGAATGCCCGCTCTCACCACTGTTATTCAACATTGTGCTGGAAGTACTAGCTAGAGCAATCAAGCAAACAAAAGAAATCAAGGGCATCCAAATTGGAAATGAAAGAATCAAATTATCTTCGTTTGCAGATGAAATAATCTTATATTTGGACAAACCTAAAGACTCCACCAATTAACTGTTAGAACTGATAATTGAGTTCAGTACTCTTGGAAGATACAAAACAAACATACAAAAATTAGTGGTATTTCCATAGGCTAACAGTGAACAATTTGAAAAAGAATTTTAAAAGCAATCCCATTTATAATAGCTAAAAATAAAATTAAATACCTAGGAATTAACTTAACAAAATAATTAAAACATCTCTATAATGAAAACTATAAACCTATAATGAAAGAAATTGAAGAGGATAAAAAAACATAAAAAGTTATTTCACGATCATGGATTGGGAAAAATATCAATATTGTTAAATGGTCAATAAACCAAAACGATCTACAGATTCAATGCAATTCCTATCAAAATGCCAATGATTTTCTTCACAGAAATAGAAGAAATAATCCTAAAATTTATATGGAGCCACAGAAGACCCATAATACCCAAAGGTATCCTAAGCAAAAAGAACAAAACTGCTGGAATCGCACTGTCTGACTTCAAATTACACTACAGATCTGTAGTAATCAAAACAGATTAGAGATCCCAGAAACAAATTCTAACACACACAGGGAACTCATTTTCAACAAAGGTGCCAAGAACACAGACTGGGGAAAGAACAGCCTCTTCAGTAAATAGTGCTGAGAAAACTGGATATCCATATGCAGAAGAATAAAACTAGACCCCAATCTCTTACCATATTCAAAAGTCAAATCAAAATGCATTAAAGACTTAAATCTAAGACCTCAAACTATGAAACTACTACAAACATAAGGGAAACACTTCAGGACATTGGTCTGGGCAAAACTTTTTTTTGGGTAATACCCCACAAGCACAGGCAAACAAAGCAAAAATGGTCAAATGGAATTGCATCCAGTTCAAAAGCTTCTGAATGGCACAGAAAACAATCAACAATGTGAAAAGCCAATACATAAAATGGGAGAAAACATTTTCAAAGTGCCCATCTGACAAAGGATTAATAACCAGAATATAGAAGGAGCTCAAACAACTCTCTAGAAAAAATTTTAATAATCCAACTAAAAATGGGCAAAAGATCTGTATAGACATTTTTCAGCATACAAATGAGAAACAAGCATATGAAAAGGTGCTCCACATAATTCATCATCAGAGAAATCCAAATCAAAACTACACAGTGATATTATCCTACCCCAGCTAAAATACCTTTTATTCAAAACACAGGTAATGACAAATCCTGGCAAGAATGTGGAGAAAAGGAAAACCTCATACACTGTTGGGAGGAATGTAAATTCATACAATCATGCTGAAGAATAGTTTTGTAGTTCCTCAAAAACCTAAAAATAGAGGTACTATATGATCCATCAATCTCATTGCTAGGTATATACCCCAAATAAAGAAAATCAATATATAAAAGGAGTATCTGCACATCCGTGTTTGCTGCAGCACTGTTAACTATACCCAAGATTTGGAAGCAACCTTAGTATCCACCAGCAGGTGAACGGATAAATACACTCAAAGGCCTACTCTTCAGCCATGAAAAAGAATGAGGCCCTGTCATTTGCAACAACACAGATGAAACTGGAGGTCACTATGCTAAGTGAAATAAGCCAGGTACAGAAAGACAAACATCACATGTTTTCATTTATTTGTGGTAGCTAAAAATAAAAACAATTCAACTCATGGAGCTAGAGAGTAGAAGGATGGTTACCAGCGGCTGAGAAGGGTAGTGAGATGGTTAATGGGTACAAAAATAGTTAGAAAAAATAAATAAGACCTAGTATTTGATAGCACAATATGATGACTATAGTCAATAATCATTTATTTGTACAATTTAACCCTTTTCTCATTTAGAAAAAAAAGTGCAGATTGCTGCCAGCACTCTTTTAATTTTACATAAACACAATCTTTGAGGCTGAAGCAAATCTGACTGATGTTCGATGTGAAAATAAAATGTAAAAACAGTTTTTGAAGTTATTTCTAAACAGAACTAACATCAGAATCGTCTGAATCATCAGAATCATCTATTTCGGAAAAATTGGATTCATCAAATGAATCTTCAGCCAACTGAGAATGAAGTTAACATCACACGTAGAAATGCTACGTTTTCTAGGATTTGACATTTTCAGCACTTGAGAATGACTATATTTTGTACATGGAAATACCACTACTAAAAACAGAATGCTATTAATAGAATGACATTTTTTTTCTTTCCAAAGTTGATATAGTAGAGTGATGCAAAAATAATAATGAAAGTGAGATATTTTGTGGCAAAGTTATCTCAGGGTAAACAATGCAGTCACAAGTGTTGCTGGTGAGTATTCTTGGAACAGACAGAAAAAGGGTTAGAATAACTAAAAGACTATAATTTGATTATTTGTAACACAAAGGATAAACGCTTGAGAGGATAGATGCCCATTTTATACAATGTAATTATTACACTTTGTATGCCTGCATCAGAACATCTCATGTATCCCCACAGATCTACTATGCATTCACAAAAATTAAAATAAAAAATCTTTTTAAAAAGGACCAAAAATCATCTAAGCCATCACAGAAGTGAGTAGAATTCTCAAATTTCTGTTGACATAATCCTCATTTCTCCCAGCAGTGGCTGTGTGGCAGGCAGAGAGAATCTATGCCTTTGGGGAGGGTGAGCACAATGCTGCCCTGTCACAGCAGAGACCAAGCCATGCTGGGCTTAGCCAGCACCCATGCACAGAGGATACATTTGGAACAGTCTTAGCCAGAGGGCAATTACCCATCCCAGCTGTCAGAACTTGAGTTTTTGGCAAACCTCACCACCACAGGCTACAGTGCTCTGGGGTTCTAGATAAACTTGAAAGAAATTTCAGTCCGTGTGTCCCTGTGGGCAAGTGGTGGTGGGAGCCACTGGGAGAAGCTCCTCTTCCTGTGGAAGGGAAAGGGAGGAACAAGAAAGGCACTGTCTTATGGTTTGGTGCCAGCTCAGACAAATGCAGTAGAATGGTACACTAGGTAGATATCTAAGCTTTTTGACTCCAACCCTTGGCTTGCAGACGGCATCTCTGGACCCACCCAGCACATGAGGGAACTCAGCCCAGCACATGAGGGAACTCATTGCCCTGAAGTGAAGGGTGAAGGATACAAGCCAGTCTGGCTTCCACACTTGCTGATTGTGGACACCAAGTGTCTTGTGTGAACATAGGTGGTAGCTATATAGTGGTTACAATGAATCTTGGGTAAAACACACTGTTCTGTTGCTTTCAGGTCTCTCCCTGCATACTCCATTCGTGGTGGCCACAGGGGTGCTTGAATCCCACCATCCCCAGCTCTAGGCATCTCAGTATAGAGGGAGAGACTTCATTTGTTTTGGATAAAGTAAGGGAAAAGAATAGGAGTCTCAGCCTAGTAATCCAGAGAATGCTTCTGGATCTTAACCAAGACCACAAAGGCAGTACCCTGATGAGTATGCAAGAACTATAGCATTATTTGGCTTGGAGCTTAAGTTGCTTCAAATACGTGAAAAACCTTCTGAAGAAAAACAGGCACAAACAAGCTCAGACTGTGAAGACTGCAATAAAAACTTCACATTTAAATGCCTAGACTCTGAAGAACATCCAAAAATTTCAAGATCATCCAGGTAAAATGGCCTTACCAAATGAACGAAATAAGGAACCAGAGACCAATCCTGGAGAAACAGAGATATGTGACCTTTCAGACAGAGAATTCAAAATAGCTATTTTGAGGAAACTAAAAAAAATGAGATAACAGAGAAAATTAATTCAGAATTCTATCCAATAAATTCAGCAAAGAGATTGAAATCATTAAAAAGAAGCAGAAATTCTGGAGTAGAAAAATGTAACTGACCTACTGAAGAATGCATCAAAGTATCTTAATAGCAGGATTGAACAAGTTGAAGAAAGAATTAGTGAACTTAAAGAAAGGCTACATGTCACTATATAGTCAGAGGAGACAAAAGAAATAACAATAAACAAAAGTACAACGACAAGATCTAGAAAATAGTCTCAAAAGGGCAAATCTAGGAGTTATTGGCCTTAAAGAAGAGAAGTATAAAGAGATAAGGGTAGAAATTTTATTCAAAGGGATACTATCATAAAACTTCCTACACCTAGAGAACTATATCGACATTCAAGTGTAAGAAAGATATAGAACACCAAGCAGAGTACACACAGAGGAGACTACCTCAAGGCATTTAATCATCAAATTCCCAAAGATCAAAGATAAAGAAATTCTAAAAGGAGTAGAAGACAAAAAACAAATTACATAAAACAGAACTCTAATACATCTGGCAGCCAATATTTAGTGGAAAACTTGCAGATTTTTTTACAGGAGAGGGTGGCATGACATACTTAAAGTGCTGAAGGAAAAAGCAAAAACAAAAACAACTTTACACTGGATTAGTTTATCCAGCAAAAATATACTTCAAGCATGAAGGAGAAATAAAGGATTTACCAAACAAACAAAAGCTGAGGGATTACATCAATAGCAGATCTATCCTACCAGAAATGCTCTGGTGATTTCTTCAATATGAAAGAAAAGGACATTAATTAGCAATAAGGAATTATCTGGAAGTTCGATGGGAAAAAGAGGACATTAATGAGCAAATGAGCAATACCTAATTACCTGAATGTGAAAAACTGGTAGTAATAAGCACACAGAAAAACACAGACCATTATAGCACTGTAATTGTGATTTGTAAACTACTCTTAAGTAGAAACACAAAATGACGATCCCACAAAAAATAATAATTACAATAACTTTTCAAGATATATACACTACAATAAGACATAGAGTAACAATAAAAAGTGAGAAAGTGGAAGAATGAAGATAAAGTTTTTATTACTGTTCTCTTTGCTTGTTTGTTTATGCTGTGCTAAGTTGTCACCAGTTTAAAATAATGGGTTATAAGATATTATTTGCAAGCCTCATGGTAACTTGAAATTGAAAAACATGAAATAAATATACAAAAAATAAAAAGCAAGAAATTAAATTATAACACCAGAGAAAATCACCTTCACTAAAAGGAAGACAAGAAGGAAGGAAAGAAGGAAAAGAAGACTACAAAACAATCAGAAAACAAAAAAGAAAATGGCAGGAGTAAGACTTATTCATCAATAATAATGTTGATTATAAAAGGACTAAACTCTCCAATCGAAAGACATAGAGTAACTGAATTGAGTTAAAAACAAAAAAAGACCCAATTATCTGTGGACTGCAAAAAACACGCTTAACCTATAAAGATACACATAGACTTAAAATAAATAGATGGAAAAAAGACTCCATGCAATGAAAACAAAAAAGCGAGCAGGAACAGCTATACTTATATCAGAAAAAAATACATTTCAAGACACAAACTGTAGGGCCAGGAACGGTGGCTCATGCCTGGAATCCCAGCATTTTGGGAGGCTGAACTGGGCAAATCACTTGAGGTCAGGAGATCGAGACCAGCCAGGCCAACATGGTGAAACCCTGTCTCTACTGAAAAAAAAAAAAAAATGCAAAAATTAGCCAGGTGTGGTGGTGTGTGCCTATAGTCCCAACTACTTGGGAGGCTGAGGCAGGAGAATCACTTGAACCTGGGAGGTGAATGTTGCAGTGAGCCAAGGTCGTACCACTGCACTAGAGCCTGGGCAACAGAGCAAGACTCCATCAAAAAAAAAAAACCCTATAAATAGAGATGAAGAATGTCATTATGCAATAATAAAGAGGTGCATTCAGTAAGAGAATTGTATTAGTTCATTTCACCCTGCTATAAAGAAATAGCTGAGAGGGTAATTTAGAAATAAAGTAAGTTTAATTGGCTCACAGTTTGACAGGCTGTACAGAAAATATGATGCTGCTATCTGCTCAGCTTCTGGAGAAGCCTCAGGAGACATACAATCATGGTGGGTGGCAAAGGAGGAGTCAGCACTTCACATGGTCTGAGCAGGAAGAAGACAGAAAGATAGGGGAGGTGCTACACACTTTCAAACAACCAGATCTTATGAGAACTCGCTTAGCAGTGTGGCAGCAGTACCAAAGGGAATGGAGTCAAACTATTCAGGAGAAACTGCCTCCATGATCCACTCACCTCCAACCAGGCCCCACCTCCATCATTAGGAATTATAATTTGATATGAGATTTGTTGGGGACACAGTTCCAAACCATCTCAGAGATATAACAGTAGTAAATACGTATGCACCCAACATCACCAAAATACATAAAGCATATATTAGAGCTAAGGAGAGACATAGACCTCAATCCAATAATAGCTAGAGTCTTTAACACTTCACTTTCAGCAATAGACAGTCTCCCAGTCTGAAAATCAACAAAGAAATATCTAACTTATCTGCACTAAAGAACAAATGGATCTAATAGATATTTACAGAACTTTTCATCCAATGGCTTAGGAATATACATTCTTCTTCCCAGCACATGAATAATTTTCAAAGGTAGACCATATGTTAGGTCACAAAACAAGTCTTAAAATGTTCAAAAAATTAAAATAATGTTACATATCTTCCCTGACACAATGGAATAAAACTAGAAATAAATAAGGAGACATTTTAGAAACTACACAAACACATACAAATTAAACAATATGCTCCTAAATGACCAGTGGATCAATGAAGAAATTGAGAAAATCAGAATATTTCTTAAAACAAATGATAATGAAAACAAAACATACCAAAACATATGGATACAGTGAAAGCAGTACTAAGAGGGCAATTTATAGCTATTAAGTGTTCATATCAAAATAGAAAAAAAACAAATAAATAACTTAATAATGCATGTTGAAGAACAAAAACAGCAAAAGCAAACCAAACCTAAAATTAGTAGAAGAAAAGAAATAACAAAGATCAGAGCAGAAATAAATGAAACTGAAATAAAGAAAATGATCAAAAAGATCACCAAGAGGAAATGTGTGTTTTTTGGAAAGACAAAGAAAATTGACAACCTTTAGCCAGACTAGCTGAGAAGAGAGAAGGCTCAAATCAATAAAATCAGAGAAGAAAAAGGAGACATTACAACTGATACTACAGAAAGTCAAAGGAACATTAGTGGCTACCATGATCAACTACATGTCAATAAATAGGAAAATCTAGAGAAAATGAATTCCTAGGCATATACAACCTTACCGAGATTAAATTATGAAGAAATTCAAAATCTGAACAGAGCAACAACAAGAAATAAGATTGAAGTCATAATAAAAGATCTCCTAGTAGAGAAAAGCCAGATCCCATTGTATTCACTGCTTAATTCTACCAAACATTTAAATAATTAATACCAATCCTACTCAAACTATTCCGAAAACTAGAGGAGCAAGGGATACTTCCAAACTTATTCTATGAGGCTAGTATTACCCTGACATCAAAACCAGACAGACACATTAAAACAAAGAAAACTTCAGGCCAATATATCTGATAAATATTGATGTAACAATTCTCAAAAAGTACCAGCAAATGGAATTCAACAATAAATTAAGAAGATCGATCATTCATCATTACCAAATAGAATTTATCCCAGGGATGCAAGGAAGATTCAACATATACAAATTAATCAATGTAATAAATCATATCCAGAGAATTAAGGACAAAATCCACATGATTATTTCAATTGAGGCTGAAAAAGCATTTGATAAGATTCAATATTCTTTCTCATTAAAAACCCTTGAAAAACTGGGTAAAGAAAGAATATACCTCCAAATAATAAAAGCTGTATACAACAGATATACAACTAGTATCATACTGAAGCGGGAGAAAACTGAAAGCTTTTCCTCTAAGATATGGAACAGGACAAGGACATCTACTTTCACTACTGTTATTCAACATAGTACTGGAAGTGCTAGTTAGAGATATCAGACAAAAGAAAAAAAGGACATCCAAATTGGAAAGAAATAAATCAAATTATTCTTGTTTGACAGATATGATCTTATATTTGGAAAAACCTAAACACTCCACCAAAAAACTACTAGAACTAATAAACAAATTCATTAAAGTTGCAGAATACAAAATAACAAACAAAAATCTTTGTATTTCTGTGTGCCAAAAGTGAACAGTCTGACAAAGAAATCAAAGGGGTAATCTTTTTTAAAATAGTCACAAATAAAATTAAATACCTAGGAACTAACCAAAGAAGTAAAAGATCTCTATAATGAAAATTATGAAATGCCGATGAAAGAAATTGAAGAGAATACAAAAATATAAAAAGAATCAATATTTTGTAAATGTCCATACTACCCAAAGCAATCTACAGATTCAATGCAATCGCTATCAAAATACCAATGACACTCTTCTTCACAGAAATAGAATAAACAACCTTAAAATTTATGTAAAACCAGAAAAGGCCCAGAATACCCAAAGCTATCCTAAGCAACAAGAAGAAAACTGAAGGAATCACATTATCTGACTTCAAATTAGACTACAGAACTACAGTAACCGAAAGAGCATAAAACAGAGCTATAGTAACCAAAACAGTAAAAACAGACATATGGACTAATGAAATAGAATAGAGAATGCCAGAATAAATCCACCCACCTACAGTGAACTCATTTTGAACAAAAATGCCCAGAACATACACTGAGAAAACACAGTCTCTTCAATAAATAGCCCTGGGAAAATTGGGAATCTATACTCAGAAGAATGAAACTTGATCTCTATCTCTTGCAATATAAAAAAATTACATCAAAATGGGCTAATGATTTAAATCTAAGACCTCAGACTATGAAACTATTACATGAAAACATTGAGGACACTAGGACATTGGTCTGAGCAAAGGTGTCTTGAGTAATATCTCACGAGCACAGGCAACCAAAGCAAAAATGGACCAATGGGATCACATGAAGTTAAAAAACTTCTGCAAAGCAAAGGAAACAACAAAGTGAAGATACAAAACACTTAATGGGAGAAAACATTTGCAAACTACCATATGAGAAGGGATTCATAACCAGAATTTATAAGGAGCTCAAATAATTTTATCAGAAAAAAAATTATAATATCATTAAAAATGGGCAAACGATTTCAGTAGACATTTTGCAAAAGAAGACATACAAATGACAAACAGGCTTATGAAAAGGTGCCCAACATCTTTGGTGGTGGAACTAGGGCTGGTTAATGGGTACAAAAAGTATTTAGAAAGATTGTATCAGACCTACTACTTGATAGCACAACAGGGTGACTATACTCAATACTGATTTAGTCATACACTTTAAAATAAATGAAAGAGTATAATTAAATTGTTTGTAACACAAAGGATAAATGCTTGAGGGGATGGCTATCCTATTTACCTCGATTTGGTTATTACGCCTCCCATGCCTGTATCAAAGTATCTCATGCTCTCTATAAATATAATATATATGCCTACCAGGTATCCACAAAAATTAAAAATTAAAAAAAAACCCACACACACCAAATCTGAAACTGTGACATTCAAGTAGAATCTAAATCTGCAGGCTACAATTATTTCAAATCAAACTGTGTATTTAAACTTGTCAGGATCTAGGAAATCAGCAGTTAATTAAAGCAATATCTAATGGAAGAAGTTCACATTCAATTTTATGCTCTTAAACGTCCTTTTTTAAAACAAAATTTATTCGGAGTTGTTAATGATATAAAACATAGAGACACTTAGTCAATTTCCCTTTATTTTATGATTTCCAGTAAAATGAAGCAAAATACTGATTTTGAATCATAAAATAAATTTAGTTACTCTGCTGAATAAAGTCTCTTATTTTTGGACAGCAGGGCTTGATATGCCCACAAACACACACACAATTGTGTAAGGACTTTCAATTTGTTTTTTTATTTGTTTGTTTGTTTGAAATGGAATCTTGCTCTGTCATCCAGACTGGAGTGCAGTGGTGCGATCTCGGCTCACTGCAACCTCCGTCTCCTGGGTTCAAGCAATTCTCCTGCCTCAGCTTCCTGAGTAGCTGGGGTTACAGGTGCCTGCCCCCACACCCAGCTAATTTTTGTATTTTTAATAGAGATGAGGTTTCACCATGGTGGCCAGGATGGTCTCTATCTCCTCACCTCATGGTCTGCCGGCCTCCCAAAGTGCTGGGGTTACAGGTGCCTGCCCCCACACCCAGCTAATTTTTGTATTTTTAATAGAGATGAGGTTTCACCATGGTGGCCAGGATGGTCTCTATCTCCTCACCTCATGGTCTGCCGGCCTCCCAAAGTGCTGGGATTACAGGCGTGAGCCACCACGCCCAGCAAGGACTTTCAATTTTAAAGTCCTGAACAATAATTATGTATATCTGTGACTTCAGCAAGTTCAGCGATATGGTTGAATCTAGTGTTCTTTACCATCGGTCATACTAACTACTTTCCTTAAACATCTTTAGTGTTATAAATATCACACATGAAGAAAGCACTATCATCTAATTCTGAGGATTTAGATAACATTTCAAATGATCTCATAGCTTTCTGAGGAAGATATAATATCCAACATTTTCTCTCACTAATCTTTCTTCCTTCCTCTCTATCTTTCCCTCTCTCTCTCTCTTTCTCTCTCCTTCCTTCATTCTTCCTTCCTTCCTTCTTTCTCTTCCTTCCTTCTTTCTTTCTTTTCCTTCCTTCCTTCCTTCCTTCCTTCCCTCCTTTCCTTCCTTTCCTTTCTTTCTTTCTTTTATAATCCTTGGCTTTCTCATATTTTGGCTTCTCTTTCTTACTTAGACTATTTGTCCTCTTCTTCTTTGGCTAAAATACTGTCCCATAAGTTTGTCCTTATTTGACCTGACATTTATTGCCTTTTGCTTTGTCAAAGTTTCAGTATGCTATTAAACCTTGACTCTAGTTCTAAGAAAACTGCCCTTGTCTCTAATTCTGCTATTTTACCCTATCGTTGTTTTAGTCTCTCCCACATAATCTCAAATTCAAAATGATAAAGCAGATAGAGAGAATTCCAATGTTACAGATATTTATTAAGAGCCTACTTTGTAACTAGGCCATGCTGGGCTCCATCAGCATGCAAGAAAAGCATCAGCATGTCCTTTTAGATACTGATCTGCAGTGCTCTAAATAGCTGAAATCCCAAGCATTGAGTGCCTGACAATTTATTCATGTAATTATCATCTGCTTTGTACAAAGCAGTCTACCAACTACTTTGAAGTGATAATATAAGATGGATTTTTTTTTTTTTTTTTTTTTTTTGAGACGGAGTCTCACTTGTTGCCCAGGCTGGAGTGCAGAGGCGCGATCTCGGCTCACTGCAAGTTCTGCCTCCTGGGTTCACGCCATTCTCCTGCCTCAGCCTCCTGAGTAGCTGGGACTACAGGCACCCGCCACCACGCCCGGCTAATTTTTTTTTGTATTTTTTAGTAGAGACAGGGTTTCACCATGTTAGCCAGGATGGTCTCGATCTCCTGACCTTCTGATCCGCCTGTCTCAGCCTCCCAAAGTGCTGGGATTACAGGCATGAGCCACTGCGCCTGGTCAAGATGGATTTATAATGACTGTATAGTCAAAGTAAGCATATATCATCAAGTGAATAATCTAAAATACACATCAAATCAGCAAGTAATTAATATGAGAGATTATACTCATATTTTGTGCCTAAGACTGTAAAAAAAAAAATCTCACTTTATTCTTACAGCATCCCTAGAAAGTTTCCTACAGTTGTAATTCACACTTACAGATAGAAACAAGGCTGCAAGATATAAGAATAAATCTTGATTTGGTATACCAGATTTGGCTTCATATTTACCTCATGCCAACATCTGTCCTAGTAACCACTACATCTTTCTATTTTAAGGTGCAGAGGAGCAAATATTACAACCTTCCACTTAATGGAAATGTTTGTAAACATAATAAGCTATATAATCCTGAAATGGATTTTAAATTGATTTTAAAAGACACAAATTAAAATTAGGCATATTTACTGTCTCAACTTTCATTGCATTCCAATTTGATAGTCATTTAGCCTTTGCTTCAATACTCTCAACAGTCAAAGGCTCACTTCGTTGCACTGCTGATTATTTCATTAATGGTCAGATGTGTTTGTTAATACCTTCATCTATTCGACATTAATTTTTGAAGAACTTTTATGTGAGGGGCACTATGCCAAGCACTAAAGACAAAAAATGAAGCGTTAGGACATATATCTGTGTTCAAGGAGTTAAAAATCTATTAGAGATTTTTAATTTTTTTTCCTAAAATTTTCTTCCTGGTCATTTTTGCATGCCCATCCTTACAATACTTTGGAGACCACTGGATAATGAATTGCTACAGACTTGTATATGACAGCCTTTCAAACATAAACATATGACAATAGCCATCCGTCCTTTGTCTTTCCCTTCTAAAAGCTAATAATTATTTAATCCCTTCAAATGTATCAACCCCTCACCATCCATATTGTTCTCATTTTTATACAGTAAAATTTTTTAAGATATGAAACATCAAATTAACATAGTATTCAAGATGTATGCTAAGTGGTACTTAATGTAATTAGAGTTATACTTTCTATAATGTCAACATTATATGTTTTAAAAGCAACTTAATTGTATACATAATCTATAATATTCATGTCACACTGTTGCCTCATATTAATATTGCAGCCACTTCTAAATGCAGAGTATTTTCTCCTGGATTATTGCTAAATGACCATCTAAAAGTTATGCAACATTTAGAATTTTGTATTTATAATTGCATATTAACAGTTGACTTAAAATATGTATAATTTGATATTGATTCTATTTATTTAATATGCTTCAGTAATTTTCAGACTTAATAAGCACCCATTCATAGCTTCATTTATATGAGCAGTTATACTTATGAACAAATGAAAAAATGCGGAATTATCTCTCTATTACCATTTATAATTATGTGTAGAGAAACGTGGAATAAAAAAATTATTAGAAATGGTTGAGTTTATATTTTGTTATTTTTAATTTTTATTTTACTTAAGAAAGTCTTCTTGAATTACGTGTTTTTTTGCTAGTTTTTATCAAAGTGGTATACTTGTTTGGTGACAAAGGCTGTGTTTTGACTAAATAAATGCCATTTAAAAATTGGGGAGAGAGAATAAAAATGAGGATGGTTTACGTAAGTTTTCCCACTTTTATGAATCTCCATATATGACTGAATCAACAGGCCTGGATCAGGATGAAAATAATACAAACAGAAAACCATTCTACTTCTTCTCCTTAACCTCCACTATGTTTTGCAGTCAGATTTCAGGCACAGACACGCCCTCAATATGTCAATGTGAAGACTCGTTTTTATACATTTCTATGTTTTTTAGGTGTTTTAGTGTAATCATTCTTTCTCAGTAATAACTCATCTGTCCAATGTCTGTTCACAAATCTCACTCAGTGTTTCAATCTCAAAGCTCTTCTGAGAAAAGATGTGTGCAAATAAAAATAAGAAAATGTAAAAGCCCATGAATAGAAAAAGGTTCACATTTCCCTATGTTTTATGTCGTATAGGTGGTTCTGACACCATGTTTTGTCTCACCATCTCCAAAAAGAGTTTTTTATTAAATATTTTGGTAAAATTAAAAACATATTTTTAAAGCATTTTCTGTTTTTGTAGTTTTGGAGAAGGCTACTGAAGGCAGATGACCAAACCCTGGGTCCTTCAACTGCCTCTTCTTCTTGCACTAGAATAAAGAGATATTCATAAGGGAAAAGTTTGATGTCAACAAAACAGCTCATCCTTACTGGCATATATTTTTACTAAGGTTAAACTTCATTGGAAGGTACATCCCAGTTATTAACCCATGTCTTCCTTCCAGTTATAGATAAGTCTCTAGAAGGACAGCACGCTGGTGAAATCGTGGATTTGAGGACCAGGAGGCCCCGGATTGTTCCCTACCGGCTTTACCTTCCCATAATCATTTAATCTAAAAGGTCTAATTTGACCAAGAAGCATTATATTCTTACTATTCAAATATATTTTTCTAAAACTCTGGAGATGATGTTAATTTCTGTGATACTTCTGTAAACATATTTGTAACATATGAGTAATATGTTAAATAATTATTGACTGAGTACCAAGTCCGTGACAAACACTCTGATAGGCATTAAGTAAATCCAGCCAAAGAAGGAAAGACACGGGCATGGTCAGATACAGCTGAAAATCTAGTGAAAGCAAATATAGCTAAGTACATAATTGTGTGTATTTAATATGTGCTTTGAGGGCAAGTAAAAGGCTGCTGGGAGATAATTATGGGTGAGGGAAATCTACACTGAAAAGATGTTATTTAAGCAGATACATGAAGGATAATAGGACTTAAGCGGCTAGAGTACAGAAAAAGAATACCCTAGACACAAAGAAAAGTGAATATGAAGGTCATGAGACAAGAAAGGGTTTCAGAATTATAGTTATGTTAGAATAACTGAAATATTATTGCTATAATTTAAAATCAAATTTAAGGGCTTATATGATTCAAATTATTAAAGCTATTTATTTGGAAAGTAAAAGTGAGTTACTATTTAAATAATGATTTATTTCTTTCGTAGGGAAATCTCTTGTCTATCCCTGGTTATCTGATTGTTTAGTGATGATTTCACAGAAATAACCAATTAGATTGAACAAGGTCCAAGTTGGAGAATTTTTCTGAGCTACACAATAATTTCAATAACAGTAATCATATGTAACTCACTGTTCTTCCATCTTTGTCCCGCTCTTATACTTTT
The DNA here is from genome assembly GCF_029289425.2 of Pan paniscus. NCBI lineage: Eukaryota > Metazoa > Chordata > Mammalia > Primates > Hominidae > Pan > Pan paniscus. Next base: position 69,856,680 of record NC_073252.2, on the reverse strand, counting down.
TAAGGAATCAGCTGACTTTATTTTATGTTCCCAACAAGAGTTTCTAGCATCATAACCCATCAGAATCTATAAAATGTTTAATCAAAATTGTTCCTTAAGCAGTTGACTACCTGCCTTGTCTTTCATCATCTCTTTTATTCACTTACAGAAAATACATTAAGTAGTGTTCTGTGACTATCCTCAATGTCTCATTAGTTTTTTCTGTTTTCCATGACAGTTCCCAGCAGCTGTCAATGACACCACTCCTGGGTGTCCAGATCTCAGAAGACCTTACCAGAAGTTCTTCAGAAACTCCTCCTGATAGTCACAACTGGCTCACCCTAAAAATCTCTAATGACAACGAACAGCTGCTGCAAGGTTTTTTAAAAAATGGACATCTAAAGGGACGTCTTCAAATTGCTTTACATTTGCATTAGGAAAGCAGATCTCTGGGTCAGCATCTGTTTTTCTTCTCACAGAGCCTTTGGAGAAATTTTCATTCTGACACTTCTTGATATATGAAGTAGAATATGGCATATCTATAAAATGCCTACTCATCATACATCAAGTAAATTTGTCAACCTGCCTTTTGGAGATGGTGTCTAGTTAGAAATCCAGCTAATTTACCAACAGAATATGAAAAACAGAACGAATGTGTCTGTAGAATAGGTAGTAAAATACTACTGAATTATCCGGATTCTCATAGAATGCAACCGAAAGATCCACAAGCTGTTTAACTGCTTAAATTTAAAAAGACTCACCAGTCTATATAAAACAGGCTATGTGGAGCGCTACAAAGCTGCCATTGCAAAATTGCAAGTGAAATTATATTTTTTCCTTTAAAAATAAAACCCTGAAACTGTTTGCAGTTGATATTGGCAGAAACTTAGGAAGAGATGACTTTATGATTTGCCTTTTGTGAATTTTCAGTGCCAACCAGGCAAAACAGAATAAAATATAAAGTGATGGTAGGACATCTTAAACATACACCAAGGGGCTCTACAATTTCACTCATATGATTTCAATTTCTAGGGTCTAAGGATTTTTCAGATACATTAATGTTAAGCCAGATTCTCTCAGTGTCTAACAATCCAAAACATTCCTTTTAAACAAGTTTGAAAGCTGCATTAACTCTTTCAGTGAAGTAATTTCCCCAGTAGTACTCTGGTGGCTGAAAGGCACGATAGTTTCTGCATATATCTCATTTTCTCAAATTTGAAAGCACAAGTCCAATTGGCCTTTTAGCTGCTAGAAAAGTTGCTTATATAAAATTGTTCCAGATGTTTCCCAGTTTATTGCAACTCGGTAAAAAGTCCAAGATCCATGTACACACTACCCAGCATAATTATTACTGAAAAGTAGGCAAAGTATTCTTTATAAAACCTGACTTCCAATTAAAAGTTTTAGAAGATTTCACATTAGAATATAGCCTACATTTCTCAACAAGTCATTTACCTAGTTTTCTAAGGACAGGCTTGATGGAATCTTGTTTTGCCAGCATTCATTAATTGATGCCCTTGTTTATTCTCAAGATGTGCCTTTGTTTGGATAAAAAATTATATGGCCATCATTATTAATTTGGCATAAAAGATGTGATGAGCTGGTCTTGCCTAATAACACTTTAGACTCACCTTCTGTCACTCCCCTCTGTCTTTCTGTAATCCAGCAAAAAAAGAACTGCTTCTTATTGTCTGAATGTGTGATACTCTCAACTTTGTGTTTACTCATGATGTTGCCTCTCCATGGGTCACTATACTTAACACTCTGCATTTTACATAATTTTTATTAGTTTTTAAGGAGAAGCTTCACTGCCATCTCTCCCTGGAAGCTCTGTCTACTCCTCTGGTCAGCACTGAGGTCTCTGATAGACTGCTCTTGCACCTTATGTATGTTCCATAATTTTCTCATGGCATGTATGTTGCTTATATATGTCTGTTTACTTGACTGTCTTTTCAGGACATAGCTAACATTTTGAGGGTAGGGACATTTTGCATCATTGACTTCTAATCCCCAGTATTTTGCTGGCATATGAAAATATTGAGTGTTTTACATAAACAAAAAATGAATGAAAAAAACTAAAGCATAGTTATTTATTTTCAATTTCATAACTGTATTTTATAATAATGGTAAAAAATCTGATTAATATTTAATGCTAACTAATTTCTTTAAAGTACATGTTTTTAACCAGAATATAGCAGTTTCTGGTTTATGTCATTTTATGTAAACTAAATATTTATACACTTGGATTTGTGGTATACAGTAGATACTTTTAGATATTGTTTACTTTTCATGCAAAAAAATTAAAACAAAGTTCTTTGTTGAACTTAAAATATCATTTAATTTTCAAAATGCTGATTACTATGCTACCGATAAGAAAACCTCATTTTCCTTAAAATGTAGATAAATGTTCAGAGATAAGGATATATCCAAATAAATGTCGATATTAGTTTTATCCACAGAATCCACAACTCTGACCATTCCTTTCTGTACATGTCAAGCATGACTTTTAGATGATGTCTGCATGACTGACAGCAGAGAAGGACTGAGAATCATTCCCACTACCAATGTCAGACAAGCCAATTAATGTAGTCCATTTATCCCTAGGAAAACATGATGGGCAGCTCACTGGGAGTAAAGTATTAATCACTTCATTAATATCTTCCAGTACACAGACTTCAGGGTGATGTTTTAACAATGGTTATATTTTGATAATATCTCAAAATTGTTTGCTACCCTGCATGAAGCCTTCTTTAATATTTTTAGAAATTCAAGCTTTTAAAAATAGCAACAACTAAACTAGGATGGTGTTCAAGGTAAAAAAAAAAAAAAAAAAAAGGAGAGCAACAATTAAATGTGAGCCATAGACAGCCTGTGATGTGCCAGGGGATGGAAGAGATATTATACCTATAAGTACACACACACATTTATATATATACATATATATTATATATATATACACACACATATATACACACACATATATCTTATATAAAATAAGATATATAGTAAGTGTATAAATATATCTCTTTATATATATATAAATATATCCATATTATAAATCTATTTATATGGATATATCCATCCATCAACCCATGTCTCAAACATATAGTTATACGGATATATCCACAGCTAATTATCACTAAAATTCTGCAAATTGGATAAGTTCATTCCCATTTAGGAAGTAATAAGATATTTGTCCAAAAAAGAATTGTTAAAAACAGCTGAACTTGGATCAGACTTTGTCCATCTGCATTCATAATTGCATTGTATTTACTATGTGGTATTATCACTCTTATTTCTTATATACAAATCATATTCCTTTAATGAAGGGAATGCATAATATCTAAAACAAGTATTTTTTAATTTTTATGGATACATAGTAGATGTACATATGCATGGGGTACATGAGACATTTTAATACAAGCATACGATGTAATTATTACATGAGAGTAAATGAGGTATCCATCGACTCAAGCGTTTATGATTTATTTGCATTACAAACATTTTAATTATACTCTTTTAGTTATTTTAAAATGTACAATAATTTAGTCTCTCTTCTGTGCAAATACTAGATTTTATTTATTCAATCTAACTATAATTTTGTACCCATTAACCAACCCCACTTCTTTCTCACACCCACTACCCTTCCCAGCCTCTAGTAGCCATCATTCTACTATCTCAAAGAGTCCAATAGTTTCAATTTTTAGCACACAGAAATCAGTGAAAACATGTGAAGTTTGCTTTTCTGTGCCTAGCTTATTTCACTTAACTTAATGTCTTCCAGCTCTATCCATGTTGTTGCAAATGACAAGATCTCACTCTGTTTTATAGCTGAATAGTACTGGAACATGTATATGTACCACGCTTATTTTATCCATTCATCTGTTGATGGACACTTAGGTTTCTTCCAAATCTCAGCTATTGTGAATAGCACTGCAATCACTGCAATAAACACAGGAGTGCAGATATTCCTTTGATACACTAATTTCCTTTCTTTTGGTTACATACCTAGCAGTGGGATTGTCAAATCATACGGTAATTCTATTTTTAGTTTTCTGAAGAACCTCCAACTGTTTTCTATAGTGGTTGTACTAATTAACATTCCCACCAACAGTGTATGAAGCTTTCCTTTTCTCCACATTCTCACCAGCATTTGTTATTTCCTGTATTTTGGATAAAAGTTAATATAACTGAGGTGAGATAATATCTCACTGTAGTTTTGATTTGCATTTCTCAAATGGTCAATTAAAATAATTCTCATCCTTAGGTCTAGGGATCTAGGGATATTCTAAAGAAAAACACACACACACATTTTTACAACTCTCACTACTCTCAGTACTTGCAGAACACTTCACTTCTAGTCACCTAATTGTGTGGGGTTTTTTTCCAAATCAAGCAATTCTCACTTTCTGGACACTAGCTAGGTGTCCTATAATTCAATTCAATGTAATTCTGACACAGTGTGCCTAGCGATAGCATCAGATCTCATAGCTTAATGGCCCTGTCACACTAGACTGACCGCCCTTCAGATGACAATCCCGTTTTAGGGGGTGCCCTGTACTTCTGACCAACTGACTATAATTTGGGCTCACAATCCCTCCTTAGGTTTGAAAATTTGCTAGCTGCTTCATAAAACCCAGAGAAGTACTTTATTTATGTGCACTAATTTACAAAGGATATTATAAAAAATATAGATACACAGACGAATGAAGAGATACATAAGGCAAGGCATGAGGGAAGGGGTGTAAACCTTTCATCCCCTCTCCTGGTGAGCCACGGTCCCAGAGTTGCATTCACCAATCTAGAAGTTTATCAAATCTTGTTGTTCAAGAGTTGCTACTTAATCTCTAGTCCCCTACCCCATTCCAGGAAGTCAAACTCGCAACCCTCTTATCACTTGGTGTGGTGACCATACTCATCCTGAGGCTATCTAAAGGAACCTACCCTGTCATCTTATTAGCATAAACTCAAATGTAATAAAAAAGGGGCTCATAACAAATAACAAGGGCATTCCTATCACTCAGACATCTCCAAAAGTAGTAGGAACTCTATAGCAGGAACCTGGGATAATGACCAAAAATTTCGTATTATATCACAGCATACAATAAATAGAGACTGTCACACATTTAAAATCAATTACTTGAGGACTTAGCTACTTTACTCAGAAACATATAAAATTATTTGAAAAATCCCCTCATATCACCTTAATGTGTCTCAAAAGAACCTGAACAATTATGTGTCTACATATTGGATCAACGTGGTTTAGAAGTTTTCTGAAAAATTAATCAGAATTACTTGCTCACACAAAGCTATGATTCTTTAGTAAAACACAAAACCAAATTGAGAAGAACTGGAGATTCTTATAATGTAATTAAAACAATGAGGTTCCTTCTCCTGTTCCTGCTACAAGAATTAAATCATACTTGACACTTATTCAATATTATGTTATGGACTTTTAAAATATCTTCACTCTTAGCACAATATTTAATTTTTATCCTTGTTTCCTTTCTGCTTTCTAATTTACTTTTCATTTGCTATACTGTGGGAAATCTCCAAATTAGCAAATTTTGAATGTAATACAAAGAATATTTTTCTTTCTGGAGCATTTGTGAATAAGTTGCTGACATAATGCTGTATCACCCTTGGTTTCTTCAATGTATATTTCCTAAAACTAGTATATAATCTTACATAATTACCATTCAACCCTCAGAATCAAAAAATTATTATTGATACGTTACTAACACCTAATCTCAAGACCCTTTTCAATTGTCTCCAATTGTACCAACAATATCTTTTATAGCAAGAATCTAGTTCAAAATCATACGTTACATTTAGCTGCATTTATAGTCCATCAATATAAACAGGTTTTTAGATTTTGTCTGACTAAATTGCCTTGGCAGTTGAACATTTATTGGCCAGTTATTTTGTAAATGTTCCTCAATTTGAATTTGTCTGGTGGTTCCTCATATTTAGATTCGGGTTATACATTTTTGACAAGAAGGTGCTCTTATTTTACCCTATCAGGTGGCACAGATTCAATTTTTTATTTACTGATGAGATCTCCTTAGATCATGTAATATAGTTTCTCTCTGCCAGGCTTCTCCTCTGTAAAGTTACACTTTTTTTCTTTTGTAATTAACAAGTATTTTGTGGGAAGGCTCAGGGAAATTATGTAAATGTCTTGTTTCTCATCAAAGTTTCAACTTACTCGTTTATAGATTCATATCAGTATGAAATCATGAAGTCCTATTTTATTCGATAGTTTATATATAATCAGTATTTTATTCAATAGTTTATATATAATAATGACTGTCATTATTAGTCATTATTAGCATTTATTTTGACACTCAGATTTTTCCATATTTCATCAGTGGCTCCTGCATGTTGGTTTCTGTTTCCTTATGACATGAGTCCAACATTTTTGGATTATGTCTTTACTTTCCCTCCTGACAAGATGTCCCACTCCCTTTTGCCTTTTCTCTGAACTAGCAGAGAAACCAGTTACTTCTCCAAGGAGCCCTGGTTCCTTTTAGTGGAAGATGCTGTTTAGAAACCAAGATCTGGGATCACTATTCTCACTGTTTTTGAAGTATTGCTACTGCCAAGCTCTCTTAGAAAACAGTCCTATGGAATGGAGATCTCTATCTACACCTGCATCTATATCTAATTCTATCTCTATGTATCTCTATGTATTTGTGTATATGTGCATGTCTGTATCTATATATGTATCTATCCATCTATTAATCTAAAAAAAATGGGGTTCACACCAATATCTCAAATTCCAATCCAATACACTAGATTAATTCTAGTTTTCTTGTGTTTCCTATTTGTAATTTCATTCTCCAACAGAGAATGAATGTATTTTTAATATATTTGCCTATTGATTGAGAACCCTGTAGGTAACCCAGTCTGCCATATCATCAGCCATCACCTCTCCTACTCAGATGCCCTCCTCTCCCCTGCTGTGCTCCAACACACTGCTATAGTCCACTCTTCCATGCATATACTCTCCTCATAACATGCATGCTCTGACACCTCACATGTAGCTCACCCATGTGAATGCCTCTTCACTTGATAAATGACATTATTCCTTCCAGTCCTCAATACCAGAAACTGGTCATTTATGCCATTTCCAATTTTTACCCCATCTTGATCTATTTCCAATACCATAACTCAACCTAACTTCCTGCGTAGGCTATGACACTCCAAGGCAGGCCATTCTCTAATTCCTTGGAAGCTTTCCTCACCCTGCTTAGGCTCTACACCCCACACAAGACCAACTACAAACCATGCAGACACCCTTCCCACCACACTTGGGTTCTGATTTCCTCCTCTGGGCCACCTGATCACTCAGATATCTTTGCAGACTCCAAAAAGCTGAGCCAATTACCTCTCTCACGCACTGCACTCATTTACCCAATTAAGCCCCAATACCAGGCATTCTCTACATCCATTTATGGTCACTCTCCTTACCCTCTCAGGCCCCTAAACCCTGGGCCAGGCCTACCTCTGCCACTGTGAACCCCCTTCTCACCTCACTCAGGATTCAAATGATTGAGCTGGGCAGCTACCTTATGTGATATTTTTTTTTCACACTGTGTGACTCTGATATTGCCCACTAGGCTGCCTCCTGTGTGGAAGTCTTGCACACTCAACGTGTGCTCTGACAGCTGCAGAGCTGTGCCACCCTGCCTTGTGTGCATACCTTCTTTAGCCTGCCTGGACTCTGACATCCAGCTCTAAGCCACCACTTTTCCCCATACTTGCATGCACTGATGTTTACTGTGTTTGTCTCCATTCAATGCTCTTGGATTAGGGCGTTAGATGTAAGAAGGGGAGATGAGGAAAGGGAAGGAAAGAGAAAAGAAGGAAATGGGAAAAGAAAGAGGAAAATGATGAGTACTCACCTCTAATTTATGTTTCTATTCTGTATTTTTCTTAAATTTGTAGTATGTCTTAAATCTTATTTTAAAATTACACATGGATAAAATAAACAAATTGTGTAGGGTTAACAGAGTTATATATAGACATAAATACATTCCACGATGTTCAACAATTTGTGTCATAGAAACATATTTATCAGAGTAATGTCTCGCAAATGTATGATTTCAAAGATGATTCAGATTTCGGGCTCTCTTGGAAGAAAGCCAGTTTTCCTTTTAAGTCTCTTTAAATCTTTACCTCAGATTTCTTAAGAAAGCCACAAGCTCAACTTCCACTTCATAGTATTTATTCATGTAATATTGACAAGAACTCTGATTTAAGAGAAAAGAGCAGTGATAGGCAGAATGAAATAATTATTGATAAGCAGAATAATATAATGATTCTCACGTTTAATGATTTTAAATATTATATTTTTACAGAATGATTGGATCAAATGCTAATTAAAAACTGTTTACATGTTCTCCATTTGAAGAAAGAATGTAGGCCCATTAAGTATCATTCTATAATGGCAATGAAAAAGTCGACTAAATTAGAGAAAAGCTTTTATCCACTAATATGCAGATAGCAGCAGCATCTGTTCTATCACTGCTATGAATCAGCATGAGAAATACCCATTATACTGAAATGACAGTAGGATCCAGTTCAACATGTTGAGACCCATTCACAAGTTTTATGTATTTTTGTCTAGATAACCTTTCAAAGTTCAGAAAATTAACTGAGATAGCCTCTGTAAGAATTCTTTGTGTGAACCCACAAATGTTACTTCTCAACTCTCCAAAGATGACTTTGATCCTCTGATTTCTTATATCATCCCTTCTAATATAGTTTCCCTCCACCTGAATCTCTCTTTCTCTCTCCTACTTCCATCCTCTTATTCAATAAATATTGTATACTTTCCCTAGAAACAAGCTGTTCTGTTTATACCTTGCTACAAAACAAACCACTCTAAATTTTAGTAGCTAAAATAAGAAAAATCATGAGCTTCATAAAGTTTCAACATTTATTCTTTGAACTTAAACATTTACTCTTACCCTGTGTGTACTTACTGCAATTTACAGAATTAATTCTGAGGAGGATTTCAAATTTTGCCACATAACGATAGGCTTTACTCCAAATTTGAGATTCATATCTGCCATGTCACAGTGAGAGCTTCATTGTCTTCCTACTCCCATTGGTTTGTGATTCTGTATGTCTTTTACTTCTGTGGTTGCTATCTGTTAATGTCACAAAATCTACAGATTGTTCAAGCCAGAAATTTCACTACTCTCATTCTCACAGGTGACCAAGTCCAAGACTTTAAAATGTTTCTAAAATCTATCTCTCCCTTTATATTCTCCATCTGTGGCTTGGCTAATTGATTCCTTCTCGTCAGTTAGAAAATGTAATTATTCTGTTTCTACTGTCTTCCCTTTGAAATCTACTGTCCACTATACCCCTAATACATAACTATCATTCTTTTACTAATAAACATTTTCAAAGACAGTTTATAAAAATAAATCCAAAAGACATCATTGTTTTAATACTTTTTTATCAGTGCTAGTCAATCTTTCATTTCAAATGGTTTTTCACCTGCTGCTGTACCCTTTCCTTAAGGTACTTTTTATGTACCCCAAGAAAAGTACAATAAGACTTTGTTTCATATGCAAGGAGTTTCATGGCTTTCCCACATTCTCATATATCAATGGCTAGCAAAAAGACATTTTTTTATTTACTAGAAATAAATGTAGCATTTCTTTAGCACTTCTGAAATGATTCTGCTGTAGCAATTACCAGTCAGTCTTATGTTAAATTTACTTATTAATATGACGCTCTCATAAATGTTATTATTATTTTATCCTTATAACTTTTCCTTCAAGCATCTATAATGAAGAATTGGGCAATTCAGACATTTAATATATATAATATGATTATGGGAGGCAAAGCAAGATGGTTGAATAGAACACTTCAGTATTATCCCTGGCATAGAAAAAGCAAATTGAACAACTCTCCACACAAGACCGCATCTTCATAAGAACCAAAAATGAGGTGAGCAATTATAGTACCTCGTTTTAACATCATATCAAGGAAAGAGGCACTGAAGTGGGAAGGAAAGGCCATCATGGATTGGTGACATCACCCCTCCTCCTTCCCCAGACAATGGCAGTGGCCATGTGACATGGAGAGAAAATCTGTGCACTTCAAGGAGAAAGAGTGTAGTAATTGCGGGACTTTGCATTGAAACTCAGTGTTGCCCTATCACAGTGGAAAGCAACACTGGGGAGAATTCAGCTAGAGCTCACAGAAGACGCATTCATGCCAGTGCTATCCAGAAGGAATTGTCCATCCCAGCAGCCGGAAACTGAGTTCCCACCAGCCACATCACCGTGGGCCAAAGTGCTATGTGGTTCTAAATAAACTTGAAAGGCAGTCCAGGCCACAAGAACTAGAATTCCTGGGCAAGTCTTGGTGCTGTGCTGGACTCAGAGCCAGTGGACTTAGGGAAAATACAACCTAGTAAGACGGCAGCCAGGGTGGCCAAGGCAATACTTGGGTCACCCATCCCTCAACCCCAGACACTACAGCTTGCAGCTCTGGAAGAGATCTTTTCCTTCTTCTTGAGGAGAGGAAAGGGGAGAGAAGAGGATAGTGTCTTGTGACTTGTATACCAGCTCAGCCACAGTAGAATAGGGCAACAGGCAGAGTCCTGAGGCTCTTGTTGCAGGCTCTAGCTCCCAGTCGACATTTATAGACATATCTTGGCCCAGAAGAGAACCTGCTGCCTTGAACAGAAAAACTCAGTCCTGGAAGGAATCATCACCTACTGACTAAAGAGACCTTGGGCCTTGAATAAACATCTGTGGTACCCAGGCAGTAATTGCCTCGGGTCTTGGGGGAGACCTGTGCTGTGCTAACTTCAGGTGTGACCCAGCACATTTCCAGCTGTTATAGCCATGGGAGAGACTCCTTTAGCTTGAGAAACAGAGATGGCAGAGTAAAGGGGACTTTGTTTTGCAGCTTTAACATCAGCTCAGTCACAGCGGGTAGAACAACAAGGGGATTACCGGGGTCCCTTATTTAAGGCCTTGGCTCCTAGATGTCATTTCTGAAACTTTCCTGGGCCAGAGTGGAGCCCACTGACCTGAAGGGAGAGACCTAGACCCAGCAGTATTCACCACTAGTTACTTGAAAGACCCTTGAGTCTTGAATAAACATCAGTGATAGCCAAGAAGTATTCACCCTGAGTCTGGGGCAGTGGTAGCAATGAGAAAAGAGTTCCCTGCATGAGAAAAGGAAAGGGAAGAATGGGAAGGAGTTTGTCTTGTGGCTTGGGTACCAGCTACGCTGCAGTAGAATAGAGCATCAAGTATGTTCTTAAGGCTCCCCATTCCAGGCCCTGGCTCCTGGATGGCCTTACTGTACCTGCCCTGAGCTCTAGGGTAGCTTCCTACCCTGAAAAGAAGGACACAAGCCTGGCTTAGTTATCTGATGACTGAGGAGCCCTTGGCCCTTGAATAAAACATTGGTGGTATGCAGGTAGTGGTTGACGTGGACCTTGGATGAGAGGCAGTGTTATGTTTGCTTCAAGTCTGACCCAGCACAGTCCTAGTGGTGGTGGCCACAGGGGTGTTTGTGTTACCCCTTCCCCCGCACCAGACAGCTCAGCATGGAAAAAGAGTCTCCATTTGTCGGGGGAAATTAAGGGAAGAGGACAAGAGTCTCTGCCTAGTAGACCACCAAGGATGTACCCCTATGATTCTGCAAGATTCACAGCATCAGTGGGCTTGAGGTGTCCCCTAATGCAGATATTACTGCAGTGACAAAAGAGTTAGGTAACAACACTCAATTTCTTTTGAATACTTCCAATGCCTTCCCAAGGGGAATGGGTACAAATAGGCCCAGACTATGAAGATCACAATAAATACTTAACTTTTCAATACTCAGACAGACAAAAATCCACAACTGTCAAGACTATCCAGAAAAAAACATGACTTCACCAAATGTACTAAATACAGCACCAGTGACCAATCTTTGAATGATGCAGATATGTGACGTTTTAGACAAATAATTTTAAATAGCTGCTTTGGGGTAGTTAAATGGAATTCAAAATGACACAGAGAAGGAATTAAGAATCCAATCAGATGAATTTCATAAATTGGTTGAAATAATTTTCAAAAATCAAGCAGAAATTCAGGAGCTTAAAAATGCAATTGGAAAAGTGAAAAATGCACCAGAGTCTCTCAACAGTGGAATTGACCAAGCATAAGAAAGAATTAGTAAGTGTAAAGACAGGCTATTTGCAAATACACAGAGAAGGCAGAAGAAAAAAGAATTAAAAATAATAAAGCATGCCTACAAGGTCTAGAAAATAACCTCAAAAGTGCAAATTAAGAGTCATTGGCTTTAAAGAAGAGGTAGAGAGAGATTGAGGTAGAACATTTATTCACAGGGGTAGTAACAGAGAACATTACAAAACTAAAGAGAGATATAAATATTCAAGCACAAGAGGGTTATGAAACACTGAAATAATTTAACCCAAATAACACTACTGCAAGGCATTTATTAATCAAACTTCCAAAGGGGAAAGATTTTAAAAAGTTTCTAAAAGAAGCAAGAGAAAAGAAACAAATAACATAAAAAGGAGCTCCAATATATCTGGCAGCAGACTTCTCAGTGGAAACCATATTGGCAAGGAGACAGTGGAAAGACGTATTATAAAAGCTGGAGGAAGAATACCTTTTATCCTGGAATAGTATATCCAGTGAAAATATCCCTCAGATATGAAGAAGAAATAGATACCTTTCAAGACAAATAAAGCTGAAGGATTTTATCACCACCAGACCTGTCCTACAAGAAATGTTGCAGGAATTTCTTCAATCTGAAAGGAAAGAATGTTAATGAGAAATAAGAAATCGTATGAAGGTAAAAACTTACTATTACACTAGTAATAATAAGTACACAGGCAAACAAGGAATATTATAACACTGTAATTGTGGTGTGTAAACACTATCTTGAGTAAGAGGCGTAAAAGATGAATCTACATCTTGAAAAATAATAAGAACAATTTTTCAAGACATAGAAAGTATAACAAGATATAAATCAAAACAACAAAAAGTGAAGAATTAAGACGGATAAAGTATAGCGTTTTTAATTCCTTTTCTCTTTGCTTGTTTATTGTTTTGTTTGTTTGCTTATGTAATCAGGGTTAAGTTTAAAATAGTGGGTTATAAGATATTATTTGCAAGCCTCATGGTAATCTCAAATCAAAATACCTGCAACAGTACAGGAAAAAAAGAAAGAAATTAAAACATACCATCAGAGAAAATCACTTTTACAAAAAGGAACACAGGAAGGAAGAAAGGAAGAAAGAGAACACACACACACACACACACACACACACACACACACACACAAAACAAATGGCAGAAATAAGTCCCAGTAATCTGTAAGAACACCGAATCTAAATGGACTAAACCCTCCAATCAAAAGACATAGACTAGTTGAATTGATTAAAAATAAAAGCAAGAACCAGTAATCTGTTCCCTGCAAGAAACACACTTCAATAAAAAGACACATATAGACAGAAAACAAAGGGATAAAAAATATTTTTTTGCAATAGAAATGGAAAAAAAAGCAGCAGTAGCTAAATATATCAGAAAAATATATTTGAAAAACAAAACTATAAATAGAAACAAAGAAGATCGTTAAATAATAATAAAAGGGTCAATGAAGTAAGAGGGTATAACAATTTTAAAGATATATGCACCCAACACTGGAGTACCCAGATATATAATGTGAATATTATTACAGCTAAAGAGGGAAACAGACTCCAACACAATAATAGCTGGAGAATGAAACATCCCACTTTCAGCATTGAATAGATTATTAAGATAGAGAATCAACAAAGAAACATTAAACTTAATCTGCACAATAAAACAAATGGACCTAATATATACTTACAGAGCATTTCTTCCAATGGATAGAGAATACGTATTCTTATCCTAAGCACATGGATCATTCTCAAGAATAGAACATATATTAGGCCACAAAACACACCAAAAAATTTAAAAAAATCAAGTATCTTCTCTGACCACTATAAAATACAACTAGAAACTAAAAAACAAGAGAAACTTTGGAAACAATAAAAACAATGGAAATTAAATATTATGCTCCTGTATGACCAGTGGGTTAATTAAAAATCTAAGGAGAAAAAGTAAAAATGTCTTGAAACAAATGAAAATGGAAACACATTATAGCAAAATCTATGGGGTACAGGCAAAGTAGTACTAAGATGAAACTTTGTAGCAAAAAAAGTCTACATCAAAAAAGTAGAAAAGATTCAAATAAACAATTTATTAATGCATCTTAAGAAACTAGAAAATCAAGAGAAAACCAAACTCAAAATTAGTAGAAAAGAAGAAATAATAAAGTTCAGAGCAGAAATACATGATATGAAATAAAGAAACAACAAAAAAGATTAATGAAACAAAAACTTGACTGGGTTTTTTTTGGAAAAGATAAACAACATTGACAAACCTTTAGCTAGGAACTAGGAAAAGAAGAGAGAAGACCCAAATCAATAAACTCAGAGACGAAGAAGGAGACATTACAATTGATACCACAGAAATCCAAAGGACCTTTAGTGGCTGCTATGAGCAATTATATACCAATAAATTGGAAAATCCAGAGGAAATAGACAAATTCCTAGACACATACAACCTACCAAGATTGAACCATGAAGAAATCCAAAACTTGAATACAGCATGTTTTAGTCAGGGTTTTCTTAGAGGGACAAAACTAATATAATATATGTATATGTATATACATATGTATATATACACATGGGATATGTATATATATATGTGTATATATATACACATGGGATATGTGTATATATATACACACGGGATATGTGTATATATATATACACGGGATATGTGTATATATATGTATATATATGTATATATTTGTATATATATACACACACACACATAGGATATGTGTATATATATGGGATATGTGTGTGTATGTGTGTGTTTGTGTATATAGATATATATATATATAACATGTATATGTGTATATATATAAATGGAAGTTTACTAAGTATTAACTTATATGATCACGAGGTCCCAAAATAGGCTGTCTGCAAGCTGAGGAGCAAGGAGAGCCAGTCCGAGTCCCAAAACTGAAGAACTTGGAATCTGATGTTTGAGGGCAGGAAGCATCCAGCATGTGAAATAGATGTAAGCTGGGAGTCTAGGCCCATCTCTCTTCACCTTTTTCTGCCTGCTTTATATTTCCTGAAAGCTGATTAGATTGTGCCCACCAGATTAATGGTGGCTCTGCCTTCCCCAGCGCACTGACTCAAATGTTAATCTCTTTTGGTAACACCCACACAGACACACCCAGAATTAATAATTTGTATCCCTCAATCCAATCAAGTTGACACTCAGTATTAACTATTACAGATAAATAACAAGTAATGAAATTGAAGCTGTAATAAAAATACACGCAGCAAAGTAAAGCCTGAGACTTGATAGCTTCATTGCTGAAATTTGCAAAACAGTCAAAAATGAAATAATGCAAATTCTACTGAAAGTACTCTGAAAAATAGAGGAGGAAGGAATACTTCCAATCTCATTCTATGAGGCCAGTATTACTCTGATATAAAAAACAGACAAAGACACATCAAAAAAAGAAAATGCCAGGCCAATATATTTGATGAACATTGAGACAAATATCCTCAACAAAATACTAGAAAACCAATTCAACAATACATTAAAAATATCTCTATAATGATCAAGTAGGATTTATCCCAGCGATGCAAAGATAGGCAAATCCAGGAATGTGATACATTATATCAATAGAATGAAAGACAAAAACTATATAATAATGTGCATTGATGCTGAAAAAGCATTTGATAAAATTTAACATTCCTCCATGATAAAAACTCTCAAAAAAGTAGTAAGTAAATATTGCCTCAACACAATTAAAGCCATATATGACAGACCAAAAACTAGTACTCTATTGAATAGGCGAGAACCGAAAGCCTTTTCTCTAAAATCTAGAGCACGGCAAGGATGCCTACCCTCATGACTGTGATGGAACATAGTACTGGAAGTCCTAGCTAGAGCAATCAGACAAGAGAAATAAATAAATGACATCCAAATTGGAATGGAAGAAGTCAAATAACCCTTGTTTGCAGATGATATTATTCTATATTTAAAATAACCTAAAGACACCATCAAAAACTATTAGAACTAATAAACAGATTCAGTAAAATTGCAGGATACAAAATCATACAAAAAATCAGTAACATTTCTTTATGCTAACAGTAAACAAACTGAAGAAGAAATCAAGAAAGCACATAGCTACAATAAAATAAGATACCTAGAAATAACTGACTTAACTTAGTTAACTGACAAAGTGAAAAGTTCTCTGTAATTAAAACTATGAAACATTGATGCACAAATTTGAAAAGGACACAAACAAATGAAAAGATATTCTATGTTCACGGATTGGAAGAATCAATATTGTGAAAATGTCCATCCTACCCAAAGCAATCTACAGATTATATGAGCCCATTATCAAAATATTAATGACATTCTTCTCAGAAATAGAAAAAACAATTCTAAAATTTTTATGGAACAACAAGAAACCCAGAATACCCAAAGCCATTGTGAGCAAAAACAAAAAAATTGGAGAAATCTTGTTACCTGATTTCAAATTACACTACAGAGCTATAGTAATCAAAACATCGTTGTACAGACATAAAGACAGACATATAATCCAATGAAACAAAACAGAGAACCAGAAATAAATCTATACATTTAAAGTAATCTCATTTTTGACAAAGTTGCCAAGAATATACATTGGGAAAAAGACAGTCTTGGTAAACTTCATATCCATATGCAAAAAAAAATGAATCTAGACCATTATTGCTTACTGTATACATGAAATAAATCAAAATGGGTTAAGGACTTACATCTAAGACCTCAAACTATGAAACCATTACATGAAAAGAAAATCTCCAAGACATTGGTATGGGCAAATAATTCTTGAATAATACCTGTAATACCTGCACAAGCACATGCAATCAAAGCAAAAATGGACAAATGAGATCACATTAAGTTAAAGAACTTCTGCACAGCAAAGTAAACAATAAACAGAATAAAAAGACAACACACAGAATGGAAGAAAATATTTGCAAACTACCCATCTGACAAAGTTTAAATGACCAAAATATATAAGTAGCTCAAACAATTCTATAGGAAAAAATTTAATAATCCAATTAAAACAAGGACAAATGACCTGGATATACATTTCTCAAAAGAATACATGCAAATCACAAATAGGTATATTAAAGGTGCTAAATATCACTTATCACCAGAGAAATACAAGTCAAAACTACATGGCGATATCATCTCACCACAGTTAAAATGGTTTTTATCCAAAAAAAACAGGCAATAACAAATGGAAATAACAAACAGGATGTGGAGAAAAGGGAACCCTTGTATGCTGTTGGTGGGAACGTAAATGAGTACAGGCATTGTGAAGAACAGAATGGAGGTTCCTCCAAAAACTAAAAAAAGAACTACCATAAGATCCAGTAATCATACTGTTAGGTTAATACCCCCAAAAAAGACATCAGTATATCAAAGAGATATCTGCACTCCAATGTTTACTACAGCACTATTCACAACAGCCAAAATTTGGAAGCAACCTAAGTTTCCATCAACAGATCAATATATAAAGAAAGTGCAGTATATATACACTATGGTTTAATATTTAGCCATAAAAATGAATGAGATCCTGTAATTTACAACAATATGAATAGAACTGGAGGATATTATGTTAAGTGAAGTAAGTTAGGTACAGAAAGAGAAACTTCACATGTTCTCAGTCATTTGTGGGAGCTAAAAATCAAAACAATTGAATTCATGCAGATAGAGAGTTGAATGATAGTTTCCAGAGGCTGGGACGGGAGGCAGGGGGGATTTGGGGATGGTTAATGGGTACAAAACTTTAGTTAGATAGAATGGATAAGATCCAATATTTGATTGCACAACAGGTGACAGCAGCCAACAATAATTTATTATAAATTTTTAAATAACTAAAAGACTATAATTGGAATGTTTATATCAAAAAGAAATGATAAATGCTTGAGCTGATGCATACTCCATTTATTCTGTTGTAATTACTACATATTGTATGCCTGTATCAAAATATTTCATGTACCTCATAAATATGCATAGCTACCATGTACCCACAGAAATTAAAAATTAATAATTTTTAAAATATTTGTTAAATGTGATTATGGGATTTGTAAAAAAATGACAGTGTATTGCAATGGGAATGAGTTGACTTTTTGGTAAGTGGTACAAGTCAAACAAAAAATGATTTGAAATACACTGTACATCATGGAATGCTATTCAGCCATAAAAAGGGATAAAATCATATCTTTTGCAGCAATGTAAATTGAGCTGGAGGCCAGTATTCTAAGTGAAGTAATTAAATAATGGAAAACCAAATAGTATATGTTCTCATTTATAAGTGGGAGCTAAGCTATGAGGATACAAAGTCATAAGAATGATATAATGGACTTTGGGGACTCGGGGTAGGGAAAGTTTAGGACTATAAGTGAGGGATAAAAGACTGAATATTGGGTACAGTGTACAATGCTCAGGTGATGCATGCACTAAAATCTCAGAAATCAGCACTAGAGAACTTATCCCTGTAACGAAAACTACCTGTACCCCCAAAACCATTGAAATAAAAACAAAAATAAAGTAATAAAGCACTAGAGAAAATCTGCACGATCATAAAGAAGACAAAGATATTTTATAGGATATAAAAACACTACTCAGGAAGACCTAAAAAATGATCCATTGGACTGTCAAAAAACATTACAAAAATGACAAGGCAACTGACAGTACGGGAGATGATATTTGTAAACAATGCATCTGACAAAGGATTCCTTCCTGAATATACAAAGAACTACTAAAGATCCAACTAAAAGCAAACAGCCAACCCAATAGAAGCATAAACAAAATACTTAAATAGCTATTTCACAAGACAGGATCTCCTAAGGTAGGAAACTAAATCTTATGACTCAATAATAATTGTATTTTCTGGAAATCTTACTAAGAGAGTATGGCTAAAAATACGAAGTTGAGGAGCAAACAGCATTCACATAAACTGTTGAGTTAATGTAAAACAGTCAACCATTTTTCGGGAAATCAAAGTAGTATTTTTAAACATCTAACTATATGCAAACCCTATAGTCCAGAAATTCCACTCCTAGGTATGTACCTAACATGATGTCACCAAATGATAGGCACAAGACTGCAAACTCAGTATTTACAATAGCCCCAACTTTGAGAGTACTCAAATGTTCTTCAGTGGTGAATGAGGTAAATAAATTGTGGCGTAATCACACAGTTGACTGCCATATACCTATTACAGTAAAAAACTATACCTACATGCAACAATATAGATAAATCCTAAAAATAGAAAGATAACACAAGCAGCCAAAGATAACATTGTTTAATTTAATTTATGTAAAATTTAGAAACAAGCAAAATTAATCTTTTATGTTTAGAGATTCATTGGGAGAAGGTTCTGACTAGAAAGTGGCATCATGATTTTCTAGGACGCTAATAAAATCCTGTATTGTGTTTAGGTGTTCTATTTTGTTTGGTTATTTTTAAATTGGTTACATGAATAGGCTTAATTTCAGTAATTCATTTATCTGTACACTTACAATTTCTGTGTTTGCGACATATATGCTTTACCTGAATAAAAGTATAAGCATTTTATATAAAAAAGTATTTACCTACATTGACATAATTATCTAAAGTATACAAATAGTTACTAGTATGCGAAAATGTTCTATTACTATAATTACAAACTAAGGCTATATGTTTGCAGCAATACTAGGTAAGTGGAAATAGTGAGAAGTCACAGGATAACTGAAATGCCATTGTAAATATTTGGGATGTAGGAAAACCCTAAGGCATGTTATATATCTTCAGGAAATATGATGATGGGTTCCTGGCCTTTAGTTAATTGCATCTATACTCCAGACTAAAAAAGAAAATAGATCTGAAATATTAATGTTAATGTTAGTGACCTAAACACATAATATGCTCTAGTTGCTTTATGTATTACTTTTATGCTTAATTTAACAAATATCTGGGATCCTTTAAAAATACTTTCTATTGACCGATAGTGCAGAATCCTGGAAGATGATTAATAAACAGAAAGAATTCTTTGTAATTTTCTTGAGAAAATAAAAAGTAAGAGGTTGATCATTAATATACTTCTTTTCTATTTTTTTTTTTTGAGATGGAATTTTACTTTTTTTTTTTATTATACTTTAAGTTTTAGGGTACATGTGCACATTGTGCAGGTTAGTTACATGTGTATACATGTGCCATGCTGGTGCGCTGCACCCACTAACTCGTCATCTAGCATTAGGTATATCTCCCAATGCTATCCCTCCCCCCTCCCCCCCACCCCACCACAGTCCCCAGAGTGTGATATTCCCCTTCCTGTGTCCATGTGATCTCATTGTTCAGTTCCCACCTATGAGTGAGAATATGCGGTGTTTGGTTTTTTGATCTTGCGATACTTTACTGAGAATGATGATTTCCAATTTCATCCATGTCCCTACAAAGGACATGAACTCATCATTTTTTATGGCTGCATAGTATTCCATGGTGTATATGTGCCACATTTTCTTAATCCAGTCTATCATTGTTGGACATTTGGGTTGGTTCCAAGTCTTTGCTATTGTGAATAATGCCGCAGTAAACATACGTGTGTATGTGTCTACTCTTGTTGGCCAGGCTGGAGTGCAGTAGTACGATCTCGGCTCACTGCAACCTCCGCCTCCCGGGTTCAAGTGATTCTCCTGCCTCAGCCTCCAGAGTAGCTGGGATTACAGGTGCCGACTACCACGCCTGGCAACTTTTGTATTTTTAGTAGAGATGGGGTTTCACGATGTTGCCCAGGCTGGTTTCGAACTCCTGACCTCAGGTGATCCGCCTGCCTTGGCCTCCCAAAGTGCTAGGATTACAGGACTGAGCCACTGCAACTGACCTCTATACTTGGTTTTTAAAGATATCTTAGATTAGAATCCATTTATTTTTTCACATTTAAATATTAGTAAATTTTCTAATTTTGTGGTGAACTTGTGTAAAGATGATGACACATGTTAAAAAGACAAAGACTGTAAAGACTTAGAGTAAATATACTTTAGGCTTTAACCTTCCTGTGATTTATTGGTATACTATGACATAAGAAAATGTGAGTTAAGAATCAACGAATGATAGGGATTACAGTATATCAGTAATAATAAAACATAGGAATTACTATTAATATTGTTTCTTAGGAAAAAAATTGTCATTCATTGTTAATAGATTGACAGTATATAGCAAAATAAAATGCTTAAGAGGAGCACTTTATTTAAACCTTAGAATGCAATTTTCCTCAAATTTCTGAACCTCCTCAAATTTTTTAATTCTACTACCTGGTTATCCTTTTTTCTACTCTTTTTTATTCTTTTTAAAGCTTCCAAGAAAGCATATTTAATGTCCAGGATAAAAGAAGATTACAAAAAAATTGAAGTTTATTTTCTGTTTAGATGTCAACTTGGTAATTAGTACATTTATTTTACCATATAACTTGAATCTAAGAATAGATATAATTAAAGAGTTTGGATTTTGGAGGAAGAAAGATCTGAGTTTAATCCATGTTAGCTATTCTGAATAAATTTACAATGTTCTGGATTTCTGGCTAACCGAGAGCATTTTATATACTCATATGTATGTGGAGCTGTGCATGTGTATGTGTGTGTACATATACACTTACTTAACCGTATGTACTTATCCAAGTACATAAATAGTACATAGACCATAACATAGAGTTATGATCATATATCTCTTAGAAATGGAAGAAGCCCTCCCCTTATTATTTGTCTTTCTGGTGATGCAGCCTGAGGAGTATTTATTAGTTCATTGTCTAAGGCAGAAATTCAAGAGGCGGTCCTTATATACAAAAAGTAGATCATCTTTTTTGATTATTAAACATTTAAACTCTATCTTTAAAAATAGCTGTTATTATGTTAATGTTCAATGTGGCTAACTCAGAAATCTGACTATTTATGAAAATTTTATTCCCATTTTTCTTCCAAACAAAATGTACTCACTACATTATTTATATTTTCATTATGCTGTACCTGCAAATTTAGGGAAAACACATACCAGTTGAAACACAAACGAATTGTGTGACCATGGAGAAGTAGCTTACTCTCTGAATGATTGGTACGTAGGTGGCATTATGCTATGCATTTAATAGCACAGAACCTCATTTTATTAATTTGTGAGACGTAGATAAGAACACTTAGGCTATAAATAAAAATAAGGCCAACCATGGTGGCTCATGCTTTTAATCTCAATACTTTGGGAGGCCAAGTTGGGAGAATCACTTGAAGCCAGGAGTTTGAGATCAGCCTGGGCAACATAACAAGACCCCATCTCTACAAACAATTCTAAAAATTAGCCAGGCCCAGTGGTATATACCTGTAATCCCAGTTACTCAGCAGACTGAGGAGGGAAGATCATTTGAGCCGAGGTTCGAGGCTGCGGTGAGCTATGATGATGCCACTGCATTTCAGCCTGGGTTACAGAAAGAGATTTTGTCCAAAAAAAAAAATGAATAAAATAAAAAGAAAGAAATTCAACACTAACATAAGGTAGCTATTATCATTGATAATTATTAAAATACATAATAAATAAATGATTAATTAAAATTAATATATAGTTAAATATTGCTTATCGTTTACCATTCATAGGCTATGAAATATATAACACAATGACTTAGAAGATGAATGGATATATCTAAGACGCACATTTAAAAATTAGAGATGGGCTACCAAATATCCTTTTTTCTTTCCTTCATCCATTTATTCAAAACACTTACTGAGAACATGTCAACCTATTACGTGTTAGACACTAGTAATAACATATTTTTTTAAAAAATAAAAATTCTAAGTCTAATAGAGGAAACAGACAAGTAAACCACATGTTGCAATGCAATAAGACCATAGTTATGACAGAAATTCAGATAAAAAAGCATGGTGTGGGTAGAATACCATCTGAAGTAGTGAACTGGGTAATCTGGGAAGGCTGAATAGATGATGAATTGCCTAAAAGAACAAGTGTGAGGTTAGGTACTACCTGAATGGGAAGCAGTAACAGCAAACTTATAGCAGTATGAGAGGAGAGTAATTTCTGTGCAAGCAGTAGCATCTGACTTAGAATTCTGGTATCTTTTCAAAAGTAGATTATAAATAACTTTTTAAATGCCCATATAGTGGTTAATCTAAACAAGTATTTTACTTATTGAATTAATTGTATTTATTATAATTTTGACAGGATGCTAACCTTCCATTAGTTTCTCAATTCCTTGATATAGTGCAGAACAGTGTTGCACTCCAAACCAGTACCCCTAAGCAAGGACAGCAAACTCATCCAGCACCTTCTAACAGTTGACAGATATTTTCCTCTCTGTGAATCACGTTCAGATAGAGGAAGTTGCCCTGTCCAATGTTCTGTCTCCGCCGGTGAAATGATCCAAACACCCAGCTGAAGTGGGTAAACAAAGACTCAGCCCTTGTCTCAATTTTGGATAACTTCAAAGGACGCTCTCAGGTTCACGGTTCCATGCAGGATGGCTTCAGCAACAGTTGCAACTGCATCTCGGTTCAGCTTCTTCTTTCCTCTTCCTCCTGCTTTTGTCAGCTCCCTGACCAAAAGTTTTCCAAAAACACTCTTCAATGAGCAACTTGTGCACGAGTTGCAAACTTCGTCTATTTCAAATTCAATTGTAGACATTTATTCCTGAAGTGGTGTGAGAAATAAACATTAACTGGTCATCTTGTAATGAGGACCCCATCTTGTTGATAGGTGAAGGGATAATAACACCCAGCAACTTAGTTGTTAAACTAGCGTAAGATGATGTACTGGCTAGTGTGAAATTATTAGCTCTTGATAGGCATGAAGGAAATATTACCTATAAGGAAAATTGGCTAGGATGACTGTTGTAATACATCATAGGTTTATTGAAGAGCGAAAAATGGCAGTTACAGGGAAATTATCACCAATTTAAGGCAAAATGTGAAAGTCCAAGGGCCTCTTTGTCAGCAATTAAGGAAGCCTCAAACTCCTGCAGAGAGGAAGGCGAGGCTTAGAATTAAAACATAAATGTACCAGCAGAACTTCAGAGAATTTAAAATTATCAGTCATGTTAGTTCTCTGATGTCAACATCAGTATCTAATAGAGAAGAAATTAAACCCTTAGACTTGAGATGGACACATCTGAGAAGATCCAATAAAGAACCTTGAATTCGTGGATTTTCTAAACTATGGGAGCTTGCAGATATGAGTTCATTCTCTCTTCTTAAAAGATAATACTTGAGGTTTATTCAGAGGAAATACTTGACTTAGGTGTGCTTGTTAACCTTTTAGCACCTACTTCCACTTCTTCTCCTGGTAGCTTCCTCAACTGAGAGCAACCAGAATAATAACAAGTTTCAAATTCTTTCACTGAGTTATTCTGGTTATGCAGGGCCTGCTAAGAGGAGCTTATATGCTGGGTGCTATGAAATAACTGCAGTATTTACTTAATATTAATATGTATCAGCAGGAGAAGAAATTGTATTTGGGGTTAAATCCTGAAAGGGCTGGATCAAGAGGAGGGCTAAAATGGTTGTATTAAAGAAAACATATAATTATGCCACCCCATGAAACAGGATTAGATGCTTTGGCAAGGACCTTGGTAAGAGTGTTTGCAAGTTTGTAAGGTGCATCTTGGCAACTTGAGAAAAAGATAAGTAGAAACATCAGAAGTGCTACTATGGTAGACGGCGGAGGAAGGGATTAAAAACCTTAGAGAGGTAAGCATACCAGAATGGATACACTATGGAAATCTGAGAAAACCACCTGTTGTCTAAGCTCTATAAGAAAGTCTAGAAGAACACTTATTTACCGAAATGATAAGGAATACATGAGGGGTGGTCATGAGCATCAGCAAGAGCCTCCATGGTGCCTACTCTCTGTAGACCCTGGCTGAGAGTAGGAGATTCTGTTATAAAACTAGATTTCATGATACCAATAAGATAATAAAGCCCTAAGTGACAGAAGCCACATAGAGGCACTCATCTATCAGAGGAAAAGTGGGTACAGATATTATATTGTAAAATCAGCAGCGAAATCAGAGTGTAGCCAGCAGAGGCTGCCATAAAGAAAGACATGGAGATAGTTAAAAGTGCATGGCAATCCCCCGAGGTAAGAAAGATGGATGCACAAAGGTTTACTTTATGTAATCAAAAGAAATCAAGGATTTGTGATGGCTATGTTAATTAGCTTGATTGTGGTAATCATCTCACAATGTATATGCATATCAAATCATTGTACACCTGAAATATATACAATTTTTATTTGATAATTGTACTTCAATATAGCTGGGAAAAGTGTTTTTAAAAAAGAAATCAAGTCAACCTGGGTAACATGGCGAAACCCTGTCTCCACAAAAAATACCAAAAAATTAGCTGGAAGTGGTAGTGAGCCCTGTAGTCCTAGCTACTTGAGGAAGTGGGAGGATTGCTAGAGCCCAGGAGGTTGAGGTTGCAGTGAGCTGCGATTGTGCCACTGCACTCCAGCCTAGGTAACAGGATGAGACCCTGACTCAAAAAAAAAAAAAAAAAAAGAAAGAAAAAGAAAAGAAAAATGTTACTGATTGTCCTATATTTTATTGGGACTCTGCAAAAGGACCAAGTTGGAGAGCGGTGCTGGAGGGACACATTGAGACAGTCAGGAAGCAGGGGTGCCATGAGCGTAAAAGAAAGAGCAGGGTCCAAATCTTGGGCTATAGAAAAACAAGTTTGAAAAATAAAATCATCTCCAGGGGACTGGACTGCCAAAAAAAAAAAAAAAAAAAAGGATAAGAAAAGAAATCAAGGATATATTATCAGGAAACTGAGCAATTCAGTGACAAGTCACTGTCCTTTGCTAAATTTTTAGACTTGAATTACTCCCCTGACCTAGAATCCTTTGGACTGAGGAAGAAATCAAGCCATTCTGAGGAAGGACCTGCAATATCATGGCAAGTACATTGATTAAGTCATTGTCCTTTTCTTTCCACTAAGTGGCCTATGGAAATTTACTCAAGTAACCATACATTGGGGAAAAATATAGAATATACTTAGGTCTTTCAGTAATTACTTGGTGCAGATATTTATTTCACATTTTTACCTAGGACTCATAGTGCCATTTTAATCTCTCACTAAACGAATATTTCTCACATAAAAATATGAGAGCTTGGTATTTAATGGAGCCCAGGGCCAATGCCAGTTCCCAGTGAGTTCATTGGATCTACAGACACACCTTGTCAGTCTTCAGTCATGTTTGTCCTCAGTCATATCTGTCCTCATTGCTATACATATAGTCAAAATTAGTATACTTAGTAGTACTTATTAAGACCTTAAATTAGTTTCTTGGCCTTTAAGAGCTATTATAGGAGAGAAAGCCCCATTCAAGCTCCCTATCACCACTGTTACCCCACAACCCAAGATAGTAAATCAAAAACACTATCGCAACTCAGGGAAAATGGCAAATATTAAGTGTCATCCTCAGAGACTTAAGGATTCTAGTAATGGTGGCCCTTGTTTTAATTTACCAATCTACCTCCTAAAAACTAAACGAATCATGGCATATGACATGGACTACTTCAAATTTAAACAAACAGTAGCCTTAATTACAATTGCATTATGTGCAGTGGTATCTTTCTCAAACTAGTTTAACACAGTCTTTGACACATGGTATGTTGAAATTGATCTTACAGGTGCAATATCTTTCATTCTTATTGGGACAAGGGCAAATAATAAATTCCCATTTATACCTAACAAACAATAGAATGAATTTAAAGTCTTGGTCTAGAAAAATGTCCTAGACTAGGAACAATTTACAGAAAAATCACATTGATCTATGAATCAGACCAAAGAACAAGAATTGGGCAAGTATCCTGCAAGCCTGTCATACGTATGTGTGAGAACGTGAGAGATAAATATTTTGAAGATTCAGAGATAAGTCATATTAGTAAAGGTTTTAGGGGTCTGGTAAAATTGGTGGTTCAGGGTATGCTTGATCTCCTTTCAAAGTAGAGAACAAATAATTGCATCTCTTTTTTTTTTTTTTTTTTTTTTTTGAGACGTAGTCTCGCTCTGTCTCCCAGGCTGGAGTGCAGTGACACCGTCTCGGCTCACTGCAAGCTCCGCCTCCCGGGTTCACGCCATTCTCCTGCCTCAGCCTCCCGAGTAGCTGGGACTACAGGCACCTGCCACCATGCCCGGCTAATTTTTTGTATTTTTTGTATTTTTAGTAGAGACGGGTTTTCACCGTGTTAGCCAGGATGGTCTCTATCTCCTGACCTGGTGATCCACCCGCCTAGGCCTCCCAAAGTGCTGGGATTACAGGCGTGAGCCACCGCGCCCAGCCAATAATTGCATCTCTTATATCTCACTTCTAAAAAGGAAGTTTAAAGGGCCCATATTGAGTTCTAGAGGCACCTTATTCCATACTTGGGAATTCTTCTCTGCCTTATTTTCTGGATGAACTGCAAGACTGTCAGCTTTGAGTGGGGCCCAGAGAAACAAAGGATTTGCAACAGGTCCAGGCTTCAGTGCAAGTAGGTTTGACTTTTGGGTTTTACTACCTTTCAAATCTTATGATACCAAACCTAACTAGTAGCAAAAGATGTCCCAATAAGAGAATCTCAATTTTATGGGTATGTGTGAATTTATAACACAAAATGTGTTGATTGAAATACTAAATTTATCTAAAATTAAACTTTTCACATAGGTCTGTACCAGTCATAGAGACAAGTATTTCAAAGTAGTTGCATTTTATCTCAACCATCCTTGATTTCTGAATGATTTTTCTTCATGTATTTAGCTGTCCTGTTATTTGGTGCAAACAAATTTATAATTATTATTTACTTTTCTTTATAAATTATGCTTTCGAGTGTGTGTATTAAAGACAAAATAAAGAGGGCAATATAGAAGGGTTATTTTAAGAAGGAAGCTACTTTTAATTCACCATGTTACCAAAATCAGTCATTTGTGGAATCAATAATTATTCCATAGAAATGTAAATGTTACAGAAAACTTTTTTTAAAGTTTTTGTGTTTTTCTCCTATACTAACTTACGTTTTAATTCTTCAACTTTACTTTGTTCATCTGTTCAACCTCAAGACTCTGATATAGTTTATGCTTATAACCATGAAATATGCAAACTTATATGTAATTATAAATTTATATTTCCAAATCAATTTTGAAAACTAGGACAAAATTTTTCCAGAAGGAATTTTCAGATAATTAAAGCATTAAAGACTCATATTTTAATATTTGCCAAAAAGATGACAGGTCTAAACATATGCATAATATTCTAATATGTGCTGATACCTTTTCTCTTAGTTTCCCAATATTTTTTGTGGTTTGTATATGTATGTTCAGTAAAATTTGAAAATAAAACCCCATCTCTGTCTCTTTCCACTTTCCTCTTATTTTAGTGTGGGGTAAATTTATATGAGTTTGAATGTATGTATGCATTTAAGATAAAATATAATTTGATTAAATAATTCTTAAAGTTTGATTTATGACATAAATATCATTCATTTGTAAGTATTGGAATTAACAAAATGTATTAGTCCATTCTCACGCTGCTATAAAGAAATACCCAAGAATAGGTAATTTATAAAGGAAAAGGCTTAATTGACTTACAGTTCTGCATGGCTAGGGAGGCCTCAGGAAACTTACAATCATGGAGGAAGGCACCTCTTCACAGGGCAGCAGCCAGACACTTATAAATCCATCAGATCTCCTGAGACTCGCTCATTATCACAAGAAGAGCATGAGAGAAACTTCCCTCATGATTCATTACCTCCACCTGGTCCCACACTTGACATGTGGGGATTGTTATAATTCAAGGTAAGAGTTGGGTGGAGACGCAGAGCCAAACCATATCATAAAGTTTATTTACTTTTACCACAACAACATTAGAAAAGAACCTACTTATTACCATTAGCAAGCATTAGCAAGATATCCATTATACTTACAATTGAGTCAGATAAGTAGTAAGTTATGTTGGGTAAATGAGTAGAGTATTCTCGATTTGTATCCTCAGTATAGTACTATATATATATATATTTTGAGATGGAATCTCACTCTGTCGTCCAGGCTGGAGTGCAGTGGCACAATCTAGGCTCACTGCAATCTCTGCCTCCCAGGTTTAAGTGATCCTCTCACCTCAGCCTCCCTAGTAGTTGAGATTACACGTGTGCCCCACCATAGCTGGCTAATTTTTGTATTTTTAGTAGAGATGAGGTTTCACCATGTTGGCCATGCAGGTCTTGAACTCCTGACCTCAAGTGATCTGCCCACTTGGGATTACAGGTGTGAGCAACCACACCCAGCCCTGAATTTTTTATTATAAGATAATATGAGCTAATTGAAAAAGCAAAAAGTACAAAGTATGGGAAATATACCAAGTATTAAAATTAGAATACATAAATCATCTTAATAAATATTTCGTATAATAGGTTTACTTCATGTCTGTGTGTATATGTCTCTTTATATTTTCTAAAAATTTGGATTCTACATTATCTAGTGCTTTGCTTCCTTTCTTAAGCATTGATCATAAGCATCCTCTCATGTCTTTAAACATTATTTGAAAATATAATTAAAACCAGTCAAGTAATACTTATTTACACCTTGTTTGAAAATACTTAAGCTGTTTTTATAATTGTATTTATGTCATCTACTTAGACATTGTAAAATTCTACTTGAAACTCTCTATATAACTTTTATAGCTATATACTTCAACGTCTAACTCTTTTCATGCAATAAATTCTTAAGTGAGATAAATGGGCAAAAGATGAATTACATATAGATGCCTTTGACCACATTACAGAAACCTGCTACAAACATCCTCGAAGATAATACAATTAATTATATCGCAAGAGAGAACATTCAGAATTATGTAGGCTTCAGATATAATACCATCAAAATTTCACCTCTGCTTCTCAGTACTATGTGGCCTCTGCTTTTCACCATGTTGGTCTATGACACATTGCTTCTCTCATGGCTTTAAGAATGTTGCCAGCAACAAATAAGACAATGTGCTTTCCTGGTCATGCCCCAGAGAAGAGAGATCTTAATCTCAATTCATTT
Source organism: Pan paniscus (assembly GCF_029289425.2). Lineage (NCBI taxonomy): Eukaryota > Metazoa > Chordata > Mammalia > Primates > Hominidae > Pan > Pan paniscus. Next base: position 69,826,490 of record NC_073252.2, on the reverse strand, counting down.
GAGCTAAGACATATTTTCACTTCTGGACCAATAACATTTACCAGAATGAAGGTATGGAAATTATTGATGACCACAGAAACATAAAAGGAATAGAGTCATAATCCTAGGTTTTGCCATGAAGATTCCTCTGCATAGGGCACCCTTTTCTAAGGCTGACATATTTGACCTCCTTTGCATTATTCAAGTATGGACTCATTTGTTTTCCCATTAAAATATTTTCTAAATTCCCTATCTAAAATTTCTAGTTTAGGTGTCCCATCACAGCAAACATTTCATGTTATATTGATTTCATAAGACTTCTTACTATCTAAACGTACATTATTAATTATTGTATGTACATATTTATTGTCTATTTTCTTTGTAAGAATGAAAGTACCATGTTTATGCCACCCCTACCCCCACCAGAATCTAAGTAGTGTAAACATCTCTGCCTTATTACTGAATTATCTGCATCTGACACATGGAAGAGATTCAAAAAATATTTTCAGAAAGAAAAATTTTAAAATAAGACAAAAAGAACGTGGAGAAGGATGGAAGTGAGGGAGGAAAGGAGGGAAGGAGGGTGGGAGGAAGGAAAAAGAGAGAAAAAGTAAGGAAGGTGAATGTATAAATAAATTTTAGATGATGCATCAAGGCAATTCCAATGTCTAACTCTCCTGTAAATGACCATGTTGGTACTTATAATAGTTATCTACTGCTGTATAACAAATTGCCCCATACTAAACAACTGCTGGAAATAAACATTTATTATCTCAAACAGTTTCTGAAGGTCCGGAATGTTGGGTCAACTTAACTGGGTGTTTCTGGCCTAAGAACTCTCATGAGGTAGCAGTCAAGCTGTCAGTGGAGACTGCAGTCATCTAAAGAATTGACTGGAGCTTAATGAACTGCTCCCAAGCTTACTAACACGGTTGTTGATAAAAGGGTTCAGCTCCTGACCACATGGACTTATCATAGGGCTGCTCATAATATGACAAATGGATTCCCCCAAAATTGTATTCCAAAAAGAGAAAGAGTAAGGCAGAAGCAAAAATGACTTTTATATCCCAATTTCAGAATTGGCATACCATCATATCTGCAATATTCTACCAGGCACACAGACAAACCATGGGACAATGTAATACAGGAATACACAAGGAATCACTGGGAAGTATGTTGGAGGCTAGATAACACAATTCACTCTCTGACTCTCAGTGATTCATTCCAGTCAACCTTTCCAAAGTCCCATAGGAGACAAATACCCTAAGAATAACAGCTCAGTGTCTAGAATCTTACCATTTAAAACAGGGTCTGGAGGCAGATATGGCTCCTTTGATGTAGTCGCTCAAATACGGCTTCTTAGGTGCAGTCCCTCTGAATCTGTAGCGATATAAACTACAGAGACAAAACACACACACAAATACGCATACACCAAGTGTAGAAAAATAAGCCTAGGATCATCACCAGGAATGTTCTTATTCAAAAAGGGGAAAACAGGAGGCATAAAAGAATCATTCCTCCATTTGAAGTCCAGCCAGGCAAATATTGGATATTCATTGATTAGAACTCAGTTCTCTGGCCCAGGAGTTATTCTCCAAGACTCTTATTCAGCTCTCTGAGTCATCCTTACTGTTTGTTTGCTTTTTAAATCAAAAACAGCACATGTGTATAGCTGAGTAGTATTCTCACCTGCAGGTAGAATTTTACAACAGCCTCTTTTCTTTTCTTTTCTTTTTTCTTTTCTTTTCTTTCTTTTTTTTTCAGAGTCTCACTCTTGTCACCCAGGCTGGAGTGCAATGTCACACTCTAGGCTCACTGCAACCTCTGCCTCCTGGGTTCAAGTAATTCTCTTGCCTCAGCCTCCCAAGTAGCTGGGGTTACAGGCGTGTGCCACCACACCTGACACATTTTTTGTACTTGTAGTAGAGACAGGGTTTCCCCATGTTGCCCGGGTTGGTCTTGAACTCCTGAGCTCAGGTGATCCACCTGCCTTGGCCTCCCAAAATGCTAGCATAACATGCGTGAGCCACCGTGCCCGGCCCCTCTTCCTTTTGAACTCTGTCTGTGCCATTCAGCCCTAGCTGCTCATGCTTCCGTTGACATAATTATTTTAGAATCTTTGTAGTTATTCTGATAATCTTACTGGTGTTCACTCCATTAGACAAATCCACATCCACAAATCTCTACTTTTGGTGTCTTATGAAACAGCTGGGGGACAGCAGCCCTCAGAATCTTAAATGCTCTATTGTTTAACTGAAAGATATCTAGCATATCTTAAACTCCTTAAAATGGCTTTTGTCTATCTCAAAGCTCTGAAAAACTGTCTTTGGTCTTTTGAGATTTTAACAAAGGAATTTACAGTCACGTTTTTATCTCATCTTTAGATCACGCTTTCCAATCACTTTCCAAAGAGTGTCCTGGATTTCATGCTTGCTTGGAAACAGTTTGTTATTTTCATTTTCATTATGGCATCGTTTGACATCTGTAGAGTCTAAGAATTTTCAACACCATCAAGTCCTGGCTTCTTTTTGCTTAACAATTCATCCGTCAATTTATCTTTCTCATCTAACTTTTTTCTCGAAGCAGTAAGAAAAACCCACGCAACACCTTCCTGCAAAGCACTTCCACAGTGGATGCCTTGGCTTGAAAAATTCCTTTAATTAAATCACTCTGTTCATTAGGCACATTTTCTACTATACTCATTCTCGCAAGCAAGAATGCTGCTAACCTTTGTGTCACACTACATAACAATGATTCCCCTTTAGTTTTTTCAGAAGATCTTATTTTCCTAAAAGTCCTCAATTGACTGCAATAACAAAGATTATGAGGCTTCTGGTTAAAATTTTTAAAGATACTTTCAGCTCTGAGTTACACTGTCCTCATACCTACTACCACGCTCCAAAGACATACCCATTTTACTTTTATTTAGCACAGCAGCCCACTCTTGGTACAAAAATTACATTAATTTTCTATTTCTGAATTTAAAAATTGCTTCAAAACATAGTGGCATAAAACAACAGACATATTTTTTCACAGCTGATGTGGGTTAGAAATCTGGGCTCAGCTTCACTGAATACCTTCAGTTCAAGGCTGGTCATGAAGAAGCACTCAACATTTTGGCTCAGACTATAGTCCTATCTGAAGGACTAACTGAGAGGGTCTATTTCTAAATTTACCCATGCAGTTGTTTCCTGACCTGGTCACTTGCCATATGGACCTCTCCACAGGGCTAACTCACAATTAGGAACTTGGATTCTCCTACGGTGAATGATTTAAGACCAAATGAGAACACTCAGAACAAAAGCCACAATATTTTGATAAAGTGATCCCAGAAATTACATTCTATCGCTTATACTCTATAATCTTCATTAGAGGTGGGTCAATAAGCCCAAATCACATTTAATAGAAGATATTACATCCAGGCATAAAAATCAGGAAGTGGGGATTACTAGGGACCATCTTAGTGGCCGTCTACCACAGAACCTATCCAGTTGAAACATGGTCCAGAAGAAGGCACAAGCAAGACATTCACAGTCCATTAAGAGTCTTCTGGGACAAAGGTGTAAAAATGAGAAGTTGGATCTTTGAGATGGAGGTTGGAGCAAAAGATATTCTTTTTTCCTGTTTATCTACATATGTGAATATATAATATATATATATATCAATATATACATATTTACCTACATATGTATATATATTTTTATGTGCATATATATATTTTGTGTGTGTGTGTGTGTGTGCTTGTGTGTGAGACAGAGTTGTGCTCTGTCTCCCAGGCTGAAATGCAGTGGCACGATCTCAGCTCACTGCAACCTCTGCCTCCTGGGTTCAAGCAATTCTTATGCCTCAGCTTCCTGAGTAGCTTGGATTACAAGTGTGCACCACCACATTCACTAATTTTTGTAGTTTTAGTAGAGACAGGGTTTGACTATATTGACCAGGCTGGTCTGTAACTCCTGGCCTCAAGTGACCTGCCCGCCTGGGCCTCCCAATGTGTTGGGATTACAGGCGTGAGCCACTGCCCCCGGTCCATATATTAATGTGATTTTTTAGAGTTTATTCTTTGATTTAAATTTCTGTTGTGGTAGTGTCTTTATCTATGTAAAAAATTTAAGTAAGCTAGGGATAATTCCTGAAGATAGCTATGAAAGCAATCCAAAATATCCTGAGAAGTCAAATATAAATGTAGTCTTTACAATTCATGGATGTGTTAACACCTAAGAATCCAACTTCTATTGTAACTATCATTTATTTTAACACCAGTAATGTATGCTTCTACTGCATATTCAGTATGACAATTCCAAAGTTAGTGTCTTTATGATTTATTCTCTAATACATTGAACGTACAATTTAGAAAGTATACCTCTCACTTTTTGAATTCTATCGTATCTATTTTTTGGTTTTACACCGTGACCTCTATCATCCCCCACTTCTCTATGTTGATCCCTCAGTCTGGAACTCTCTATACACACCGATTTCTCATCTCCATGCCTTCCCTCCACCAAGCTTTATATGCATAAACTTACTAGTCTAATTTCTGTTCACCATTTAGTCTTTATCTTAAACTTTATTACCCCCAGATTCTAATGTATGGGAACATAAAAGAGACCTACAAATGGCTTCTCTAGGTACTACTCAAAAGGCTTTGAATTCTATTTTTTTAATTAGTTTATAAAGACATATTAGTTAACTCTTTAGGATGTATTATGACCCTCGAGGGCTTGATTGCTTTTTGTTTTGTTATAATATTCCATTTTCTACTCTCAACTTCTATTTCCTCTAATCATCAAATGTGATCACTCTTTATCTTCTATTTGTGATGTTAGAAATACAGAAATGCCATGTTTGCTTTATTCCAGTATTCTTTGAATCACATTGTTTGGGCAAAGTGTGAGCAAACAAGAATTCACTGTTAATTAGCATTTGAACAATCTAGTCATTTAAATATTTGCATGTGCTGAAAATTGTCAAATCTCTGCATAAATGAAATGCAATGGCATTTCAGAACAATGAAGGAAAAAACTAAAATTTTCAGTTAGATATAAATTCAGACTCAAAAGTGGTATCTACTGATGAAACTACTAAACTTTCCTGGCCAATCTTTTTAAATGCACTTTTTTTTTTTTTTTTTTTTTGAGATAAGATCTTGCTTTGCAGCTCAGGCTACAGTGCAGTTGCGTGATAACAGCTCACTGCAGCCCAAACTCCTGGGCTCAAGTGATCCTCTGAGTAGCTGGGACTACAGGCATATGTCACCATGCTCAGCTAATTTTTAAATCTTTTGTAGAGATGAGGCCTTACTATATTGCCCAGGCTGGTCTTAAACTCCTGGGTTCAAGCGATCCTCCCATCTCGGCCTCCCAGAGTTCTGAGATTACAGGCATGAGCCACCACACCCGGCCTCAGATGTTATTTCTAATAACATACAATAAGGATACAGTAAAAGCATACCTAAATATTAACATTTCTTATCTAACTATAAGAATTTAAGTATAATGACCAGGTAGATATGTTTTTCTTTTTATTTTTTTATTTTTTAGGGTACGTGTTTTTCTTTTAGAAGTGAACCTGAGCAGGAAAACTTTTTCAGTGTTTTATTTATATTGTAACAATACCTAAAAAGTGGAAATTCCTTATCATGAAAGTTATTATTAATCCTGAATACAAAGAATAAAATGTGAAAATGTGATGTTTCCCAAAAAAATTGATGATCATTTGTCTAATTGTGAGAATGGATGACTTGCTTAGAATAAATGAAGCAAATAAATGCAACTGACAAGTGTATATGTTTCCCCAGTGTGCTCATGAATACCTTTGAAAGCGAATTAATTTGCTCACCATTGAATATGTCCTTTTGCCCATATGCATTGTTAGAAAATATGAAAACTACTGTGATTATAGTTTTCATATTTTCTATACTGGAATTAGTCATTACAAACAGTAGTTCTTTTCCTGAATATCAAAATATATGTAAAATATATATTGAACTAATTAGGTATTCTGGTCATTCAAGTAGAATGCTTGCAAGTCAGAGTCAACATAGGTTAACAAATGAAGAATTCAGTTACAAAGAATGTAGAAATGAAACAATTTAAGGAGTAAAGCAAAGTATTACATTCCCTAAAGTTTCATACTTTGTGAGTTCTAGGATGAGGGCAGGAAAAAGAGACAGGGAAGAGTTTGAGTTTTTGAAAATGCCAACAACCTCCGGGAATAAGTTAAAAACCGTATTTTTTTCAAATGTCTAATATATGCATATGCCGTGTAATTATGAACATATGTAGAACGTGGTCATATGCTACTTTTCAGTAAGCTGGAATTTATTAAACTAATGATAACCAGTTTTTGTGTTGTTTTTTAAAGAGCATAAATTTTTACCCATATTAAATTCTAAGAATATCTCTAATAATAACTTGTAACACCATTGAGTCTGGGAAAGCAGATCAAAATAAATATTCACATAGTGATAAACATGAGAGTTTTAAAAAATTTATATTTAAAGCCTCTAATACAATATATTGACTTCTATTTGTCAAGACCTGATAATTATTAAGGAAGTCAAAAATGATAGAATAAGGCTAATGGAAATGGCAAAAATATAACTATTGGGATGATGCAAGCACTATCAAATTTAAGTAATCAGCACATCACGTAACTCTTTGGAAGAATACTATAAAGCAATGGTTCAGCACTATGACATCAATTAAAACTAGAGTCTGACAGAAAAAGCACTTTCTCCAGCTGTGTAGGCCCTGTCAGAATGTCCGAGTGTGCACAGAGGTAGCCACATAGACAGTGCTTCAAATGTTTATAAGATAGCAAAACTATGAGTAATAAAATCTGACATGAAATGTAGCAAAAAGATTTCACTGATTTCAAATCCTTAGTTTTGCCTCTACCTCTTTATTGACTTTTACATTTATAATGCAAATGTTTATTTTTACCGAAAAATTTAAACTGGTATTTAAACAAAATTTAAAAATAGTACTTTTTTGACGATAAAAATACTATATCTTTCTTCTGTATCGCTTTTCCAAATATTTTCTTTCTATAATTAGTTTGCTGTTTAAAAAATCCTATAATTTAATTTGCATATTTATAATTATTTCATGTGAATATATTATTCGGTAACCACATGTAAGTTATAAAACTATTAAATTTATGTTAACTCTTTTTTTCTGAGTGAATTTTTCAAGAATAACTTGACTCCTCCTTTCTTATAAAATTTTAGGTTAAAAAGTCTGCAACATTTTGAGAATGCAATCAAATTTATAACTGTCTATCCTTACACTTAAACTTTACACTGGTAATTCATATATAAAAGCAAGAGAAAGTAATATACGTTAAATATTTAAAATTAATTCTGTGATAGCAGTGAACATATAACCCATAAACAAATGTAATTTTCATCACTTGGTAAATAATCAGACTACTAATTTGCCTCTATAGTAAACTCTAGTTGTAGAAACTGCTGATCATGTAGCAATCTGTTGATGATTTTATTGTGGAACTACATTCAGAGCAAATAAAAGAAACTGAGATTGGAGAGAGCTCATTATGTTAATTAGGATGACGTGAGAAGAAATCATTGAGGCAGAAAAGCCAAAGATTAAATAGAAGCTACTCTGAGTTTCTTAAATCTCACAATGCTCTCTGTGACACAAACGACAGTGTCCTGCTTGTGATTAGGTAAAAGAAGCTTAATTTAATGAATGAGGAGACATTTTTGGATAAACCATGAAATATACCATATGTTAACCAAATTTTTCCTATTTCTTTTATATTCACCACAACACTTTATTTAAACATGCTCTTGGCTTGGAAAGTATACATTTCTAGTTAGTTGCCAATGTTGTGCTTTGTTAGAGTGAAAGTTTTTGCAACGTGATGTGTGTCATGGAAAATTGACTCAAACCAAGTGCATAAACATGGATGAATGACCATTGATCTATAAATTTGTCTGCTGTATTCATTAAAAACCAGAAAAATGAAAAATTATTAAACATTTTATTTATTCTGATATATCAGGATTTCTAGGCTGGTAGAATTATGTAATCCGATATAAACAATACAAGTTTTTTGATTAACTAAAAAATGGTCGTGGAGTTATCTGATAAGTAGAGAAAGCCATTTTTCAGAGTGAAGTCTGGTACTGGGAAAAAGTTTGAACTAAAAAAAAAAATTATAAGAAATGCTGAAGACTAATAAGGCACAAAATGCATTTAGGGCATTTAGGGTGATCTATGTGTGTGTTAATTCCATTTTAATTCATTCAAGTGATGAATGTATGAATAGTCTGATATTAAATAAGAAATTTAATTAAATTTTGCCCAAATTTTGAGTTGAACTTGTACTTATTTGCAGTTTAGGAAGATACTTTAAGAAATCTTCAACTTTTTAACTCTCCTATTCTCCAATGATACAGCAGACGCTGTAAATTATCTAACAGTCATCATTACCTGGTCCCCATTTCCCTGTTTACAGAAACTCAGTGTTGCTCAGGTGTCAGGCACAGATGAATTCAGAAAAGATGAAATTTTCCTCATCCTCAAGAGAAATAATAATTATAGTATAAACAAATTATTACAAAGCCACACTCTTTGCTAGTGATTTGAGAAAGTTGAACATTTCATTCAACTCTAGGTATTTTGATGCAGTCAAAAGCCTGCTGGAGGGCAGGTGTTTTGGGGATTTATGTGACCAAGATCACATAAAGAAATATTTTATGAGCTTATTCACTTAGGTATGTTATCTCTACCACTTATCGGGTTCAACCTCTTATTTCTTACTTCTTCTACGGCAGTTGCAGTATAAGTGGTTTCCCAGTACCTTTCTCATCCCACTCACATTCATCTTCTTCACAGTTGGCAGAGTAAGATATTAAAAATATAATTCTGATCATGTAAATCCTCTGCTTAAATTCACTCAGTCACTTCCCAGTGGTCTACAAGACCCACACTTCATTATTCTTCAGGAACTTCTCTTCTACTCTATCTTTTTATTGTTTCTCAAAAATGATTCAAATGCCCATTTTCCATTGCACTTTCCATAGCAAACTATAAATGTCAGTGTATGTGACTTCAGGAGAATGAGCTTTTTGCTTTGGCAATTTATTTATTTATTTTTTGCCCAGTACACAGGACAGCATAGTTAACATAAAAGAATATCATAAATATTTGCTGAATTATAAAATTAATAGTATAATTATTTCATAGGAAATATAAATTTTAATTTTTAAGGTTTAAATAGATCTATAATCAATAAGAAAAATAGATTTTAGGATACATCATTTGTAACAGTACGCAGTTTCATCCTTGCCTGTGACATGGTACTTTAAACTCATTTCACACTACATTCTGGCAACAATTTGAGTATTATTCAGCCTGATATGAAATTCTGAAAGGAGATTTTGAGCTTCAGAAATTTTTACTTCCCCTAGCTACATGGGAGTCAGAAAGGTAGTGACTGCATTTCACTAGACTCTCCTAAACACTCTTTGCTAATGCAAATATCTCAATAATATTAGCTTCTCTATATACTTTTGGTCAATATTTCTTGAATCTTTGAGCTATTTGTATTGTGCTTTTTACCGGATCTTCAGTCTGCCTTGTGCACCTTAACCTGAAATATATCTTAAATTCCAAAGAAAGTATAACATCTGTCCTGTTCTTCTTCTTACATCACAAGAAAAAATTTATCTTACAACTCTAACATTCATAGATTGAACAGGCATTATCGAAAAAGGAACTGACAAACTGCTGAAACACAGCAAGTTCACCATTTTCAGAGGATATGGCCAAATGAAATAAAGTAATAATTCTTCCAAAAATTGCATATTAATTCTACTGAAAAGATTATCTTTCAAAGCCCAGGCTTCCACTATTTTTTTTCAAGGTTGCTTTTTTGGTTCTATGTAAAACTTAATGATATTTTACTTTAGTATAATTATAAGTGAAAAGTTTGATGAATTTTTAAACCACACTAATGAAACTACCAATATGTTAAAATATTTGAACATTAGCAGCCCTCAAGAAATTCCTCTTGTGTTCCTTCTGAGTTACTAATTGACACAAAGGTAAACATTCTCCTGACTTTTATCAACATGGATTAGTGTATTTTTGAACTGTAAATAAACCAAATTATGTATTATGTCATATTTTATGTCTGATTTCAATTGGTTAACATTACCTTGTAAAAGTCATGTAGATCATTGAAGGTAGCAATAATTTTTTTCTCATTTCTGTATAATATTTATTGTTTACCAACAATATAGCATACGTACTTATTTTACTTTGAGTGGCTATTTCATTTGTATCCATATTGAGGGTAATATAACTAATCCAATTATAAACATTCTACAACATTTGTTTTGGTGCACACATACATGCATTTTAGTTGTATAAATTTAACATTGAAATTACTATGTCATGGGAAATGCACATGTCTAGTTTAATAGAAAAAGACAAATGATTTTTAAAGTGGTTTGTATGAATTTTAACTTCCACCTGAAGTATATGAATGTTCCAGTTATTCAAGACTGTTACAAAACAGTGGCAAAACCTTCCTTTTAAAGTTGTAGCCATTCTAATGAGTATACAGTAGTAAAGCACTTAGGTTTAGGTCCTATTTCCCTAGTAACAAAGGAGGTTAAACAAAGTGTAACATTTATTGACCATTTGAATTTTGCCTTCTTGAAATATAAAGAGCCTTTTTAACCTTTTGCTCATTTGTATTAAATTTCCTTTTTCATATTAATGTGTGCAGTTTTTAAAAATATTTTCTGCATTTGAATCATTTGCTGGATATGTTTTAAAAATTATTTCTATGACTCCTTGACCTACATTTTCACATTTAATGGTGGCTTGTGATAAATGTAATTTTTAAAATTAAATACATTTCAGTTAATCAATCTTTTTTCTTTATGTTCAATTCCATTTTATTCTGTTTAAGGAATATTTGTCTCATCAAGGACATTAAGATATTCTCTTATGTTATATTAAGTAGCTTTTTTGTCCCTCTCATTTATGTATGCTATCTACTTAATATAAATATATTTATGGTTCAAAGTAATACAAGTAGCCACAAGGCACATAGCTAATTTAAATTAAATATATTCAAGTCAAAAATTTAGTTTATCTATCACATATTGAGAGAAGTGCTCAACAACTTCATGTGGCTAATGGCTACCATATTGAAGAAGATGGAAAACTTTTCCATCCTACAGATACTTTTGGACTGTTCCAACATCATTTGTTAAAAAGTGCTGTTTGTCCCAAATCCACTTGAGAAGCATATTATCATAAAACAACTGTCACTATATGTGTAGGTTTTCTATTTTGTTCCAGATAATTATTTTCTATTTTTTTTTTTTGGCAAAACCTCATGCTGTTAACTATGTAACTTATACTAAGTATTACTGCGAGTATTAATTATCCAAATGTGCTCTTCTTCCTCAATAGTCTCCGGTTATTCTTAGGCCATTGCATTTTCACAAAACTGCAGAATAAACTTGCCACTCTAGAACCACCCATTGACAAGTTGCTGGGGTTCTGTTTGTGATTGCCTAATATCCAAAGATTAATTCGAGAGTAATTAATATGGTGTAATATTTAATATCTCCAATCCATAAACTTGGATTCATTTTATTTATTTAGGTTTTTAAATTCTGTTGGTAATACTCTGTAGCAGTCTTCATAGATGCCTTTCATAACTTTTTAAAACATATATTCTTTGGTGTTTGATATCACCAAAATATTGACCGTCTATTGCTTATCTGTAGAAATATGACTAATTTATGAATATTGACGCTGTATTTTGTAACCTTTTAAAGTTTACACATTCATTTTTAAAGTATGTAGATTTCTAAAATATTCTCTAATTAAAGAATTGTCAGCTGCAAGTAATAATGTTTTCACTTAATCTTTTCCAGAATGCTTTGTATTTTATTCTATTTTTGCTTTATTTCAATGACTTTATTTCATCCAGTTCAGTGTTGAATAAAACTGCCTCTAATGAAGATGGGTTTTTTTCTAGTGATTTTGAAGAAAAACTTTAGTTTTTTGTTTGGTTGTTTGTTGTTGGTTTGCCATTGTTTCTAAGAAACCAGTAAATAGTCTTCCCTTACACCTTAATTCTTACGTTTTAAATTTGGTTCACTGGAATTTCAACATTTAATATCAGCATCATAAATGCAGAGAGTTTTTCTGGAAAGCTGCCCTGTCCAGCCACTTGGCAGGCTTAGAAATACTGGGAAATTAACACCTCAAGAAGCAGCTTTTAACTACTTACTGAATCACAGTGGTATATAAATACTTCTTTCCCTTGAGTCATGTTTTTTGAAGCATTTCCCTATTTCTCCATTGAATTAAGCTTCAATTACCTACTATAGAAGACTGCTCAAAAATCTACTCTTTATTGAGTTCCTTCTCTGTATCCCTTTCCCTCTTTTCTACCGTTGTTCCCTTCAAAACCCACTACTTGCCCTCCATTCTTTAGTCCTTGCCTCTGCTATTGGCATTGCAAACTAAGGAAAGTGTAAATTTTTTTCAGTTCTTTACCAGGTTAAAGAATTTCCTTTTCATTTGTACTTTTTAAAGATTTTTCCCATGAATACATATTAAAACAAATGGTTTTCTCCTTTGTTCTGTGAATATGGGAAATTACATTGATTGATTTTAAATAATCAAGTAAATTTGTGTTTCTGGAATAAGTTCAAGCTGGCCATCAGATAGTATTTACTTAATAGATCTCTGGTTTGCTACTATTTTCTTTAGCATTTTTGCACATGTTTACAAGAGATCAGTCTGTGATTTTCCTTTCTAATCACATGTGTGATACGTTTTGCAATTGTCAAAGAAAAAATGCACAAAATGGAGTTAAAAAGTCAAGGAAGATTTTGTTAGAGACTTTTTTTTTTTTTTTTGAGACCGAGTCTTGCTCTCTTGCCCAGGCTGGAGTACAAAGGCACAATCTCGGCTCACTGCAACCTCTGCCTCCCAGGTTCAAGTGATTCTCCTGCCTCAGTCTCCTGAGTAGCTGGGATTACAGGCGTGTGCCACCACACCTGACTAATTTTTGTATTGTTAGTAGAAATGGGGTTTCACCATGCTGGACAGGCTGGTCTCAAACTCCTGACCTCAAGTGATGCACATGCCTCGGCCTCCCAAAGTCCTGGGATTACAGGCTTGAGCCACCGCACCTGGCTGTTAGAGACTATGAAAACAGGGATCAAGACTATTGTAATAATTGACATTCAGTTCAACTCTGCTGAAACAAAAGATTGGGAGTTTTAGGCACTAGACTGAGCTAGTAGAAAAGTACTGGGCAAGCTAGGAAAAGATTGGTCAATATGATCAGGCTATCCTTGTTAACTGGTATTTAGGAAAGTTAGGTTAAGACAGATCTTGGGAGATATAAAGATAGCACTGTCCTTAGTTCTGTAAGCCATTATAGTAGATAATTAAATCTGACTGTGGATTTGGAAAACCTTCAAATTTGCAGTTAGTTTCTAGTCTTGGGCAGACTTGGCCATCTGGAGCACTGTGCCCTAACCTCAAGTTTTGCTAATTTCAAGTATTCAAGTTAATCAACTATTTTTGTTTCATTCACACTTATTAAGATATTTATTTTTATTCTTTTACTATTGTTGGGTCTCAGAAAAAAATCGTCCCAAAATATGGCATGTTGATATGCTGAACTCAAGAAGCCTAAAGGTGTTTCTGGTCTTCATGCTCCACCATCTCTCCCAAAGCACAAGATGAAGTTATTCAGTTCCTTTATCTGCCTGAAGTCTAGATCCCCTAAGGAGAACAATTGTTTTATTCTTCTCCACCCTGTAGAACCAAGAATGTAACCACATCTGAACAGAGCCTTCACAAAATAATGTGCAAGGTAATCTCTGTTTTCTGATCCATTAATTCTCCCTAGCAATCCCTTTAACAGATTTCCCCTCCCACTCTCATAACCTATTTTGCCAGGATGGTATCGAGGCTTCCAAACCCTGTTATGGGGTGAGTTATAACGCTAGTTCTCCTGGTGCACACATTAATACAATTTGTAGTCTTTCTCTCCAGTTAATCTGCCATTTGTGAGTTAATTTTGCAGTGAACCTTCTGAAGATGAAGGGGAAGTTTCCCTTGACCACTACACTATTTCTTTAATGATTACCCTACACTTTATAATGTGCATGCCTGTCTCAGCGTATTCTTTTACTTCAGGTCTATTAATGATGAATGTCCTTAGTTTTTGTGTCCCAAAATGATTTCACTTTAGCGTCGTATTTGAAGAGTGTTTTCACAGTGTAAAAATCTAGGTTAAGCTTCTTTTCTTTCACTATTTAAAAAATATCAATCTATCCATTGTAATCTGGATAACATTATTTATCTGTTGAGAAATAAGTTGCATTATTATCGCTTATTTGACTCTAATTTTTTTCTGGCTTCTTTGTATATTTTTTCTTGTCTTGTTCTGTTTTATTATTATGATATGCCAAGACATTTGTTTTATTGTAATTTTATTACTTGGATTTGCAGTTTCTTTTTGAATCTGTAGATTGATGTCTTTGAAATATACTTTAAAATATTATCAGCTATCATATCTTCAAATATTTTTTCTTCTTCTTTTTTACTGCTCTTCTCATTCTGAGATTCTAAATACATATATGTTCAAATTTTTCTCAAGTTCCTATATATCTCTTACAATCTTTTCAGAATTTTCTATGCTTTTTACTCTCTGTGGTAAAGTCTTAATATTTCCACCTTTTAATTTATTGATTTTCTCTGTGGAAGATGAAATACACAGCTAATTAATGAGATAATTTTATCCGGATTATATGATACAGAGAACACTTAATAAGCAACATCTCCACAATAATAAGACAAACGGTCTTAGTGGTTTCTGCTGCTATAACAGAATGCCACAAACTTTGAAGAATAGAAGTTTATTTCGCTCATTGTTCTGGATGCTGGGAAGTTGAAGAGTATGATGCTCACATCTGGTGAGCATCATCCCATGGCAGAAAGCATCATATGGCAAGGGAGATTAGGAAACAGAGAGCTAAATTCATCCTTTTATCAGGAGCCTACTCCGATGATAACTAACCTACTCACATGATAAAGGTATGAATTTGTTCATGACAGTGGAGATCACATGATCTAATGATGTTTGTTTGTTTGTATTGTTTGTTTGTTTGTTTGACGGAGTCTTGCTCTGTCACCCAGGCTGGACAAGCTAGAGTGCAATGGTGTGATCTCGGCTCTGCAACCTCTGCCTCCCAGGTTCAAGGGATTCTCCTGCTTCAGCCTCCTGAGTATCTGGGATTACAGGCATGCACCACCACATCCAGCTACTTTTTGTATTTTTAGTAGAGACAAGGTTTCACCATGTTGACAAGGCTGGTCTTGAACTCCTGACCTCAGGTGATCCACCAGCCTCAGCCTCCCAAAGTTCTGGGATTATAGGTATGTGCCACCGTGCCTGGCCCTAATCATCTCTTGAAGGCCCACCTCCCAATATCATTACATTGGCAATTAAGTTTCAAACATGAGTTTTGGAGGAGACATTGAAAACATAAGAGGATCCTAAGGATTTTTAGAGGCAGGTTAACAAGGGAGGCATCAGTGAGTTTTGCAGAAGTCATAAGAAAGAATAGAAGTGAGGCTCATCTGAGTCAATGAGGAAAAGTGAGTTGGGTTTTGTATCTGTACAATGGTGGTTCTTTTTGATTCGCCTTTTCTCAGAACACAAAAGACTGAGATTTCTCAACCTTAAGTACTGTTTGGAAACATTGGAGTTAGATAAAGTTTAACATTGTCATCTCTAGCTATGTTTTAGTTTACTTCATGGACTCTCATGATAAATCATGAATTTTACTTATTTTGTTTTTTTTTCCTACTTTATCTATTTGATCTTTTAGTAGATACAACTTCCCTAAGGAGATACTACATTTTGTCACTTGTTTTCTTGAACATTTTAACTACAGTAATTTCAAAGTGTCTGTATAATATCCAATATTCATATCTGTGTTATCTATATATATTTCTTTTTTTTCTCATGATGCATTTTTTTCCTTTCTCAGTATGTTTGGTGACTTTTAATCCATTTTAGGAAAATGTATCATCTTCATGAACATCTTCATGATGTTCTCATTCCTAGAAACGATTCCCTATCCTCTATCAAGAGGCTAGCAGAGAGATAATCATTTCTATACTGTCAGCCACTGTTAGATTCAAGCTGGATCTGTAATCTTTATAAGTCTCAGTGTTCCTCTATTTTGCTTTATTTCCCTCAAGTGTTACAACTGAAAGCATACCATTTTTCCTATGGCCTGTCTTCCTTGACTTCTTAATCTACTTTTGTTTCTTCAGAATCATAAGGCTTAAAAGAACTTCTCTCTTGAATTTATGTATTCCTTAGGTTATTAACCAGCTGTCTTTCACATATTTTTTATTTCTTTCTTGAGCTTCCCTTTTTGCAAGTATCTTGCGCCTCATATGCTAGCTTCATTGTCACGTTTGAACAAAGCCTTTTTTCTAAATTGATTTTAATTTTTTTTTAATTCTTGGCAGAAAAGAGCATTTGCCTAGTATAAGCTACCCTATCATAGCCAGAGGAGGAAATCTACTTCCACTTATTTTTTTGCTACTTTCTTCATTTGAAACAAAATTGTTTAAAAAGGTTCCAGAGATACACTGACATGCAATTTATTTTTATTACAGTGGCAAGTAACTGTCTCTTGAGATTGTACTTAAGCATATTTGTTAACATATTAAGCTATATCCAATCTTAGAACATAATCTGCAGAACCATAGTAAGTTGATTTTTTAAACAACCAACTGGATTGAAAACAACAATATCCTTTTATACTGTGTAGTTGTTTTCCTTGTGTTATTACTGCTTCCACCCATGAATAGAACTATTATGTGTTTTGAATAATTTAAAAAGATGTGTTGCTTGTTGATTTTGGATTTATTTTCCTGACATATTGAATAAAATATTCAGTGAGTGAATGACATATGGCCTTTCTTCACTGAAATATGGCAAATATGTCTTTTTCCTGGTGCACAGATCTTGTTTTCTACCAGTTTTATAAGCTATGCAGGGTGAGTGAATTCAATAAAAGATTGTTAAAGACTTACAAATAACATACATTCAATGATTGCGTTCTGCAACAAAGTAAATTTCGACTCGTGGATAATAAATATTTATGAAGATGAAAACCTTTTCAGAATTCTAAATTTGGAAGCCATATGCTGGCTAACTGTTTCACTGTACCTTTCTTGTGTCTTTGTTAGACTGATATTGTCCAGTTTACAACATTTTTCATGTTACCTTACTGGCCCAATTTTATCTACTACTGTCAGTATGATCCGGCATGTGAAAAAATGCACACTACTGTAATATACAACCATATAATCCAATCATGCACACTGCTACTATATCTACATATTAAACAAATAGGATTTTGTGTTTTAATCCTATTTTTAGAGCATTTGGCATGAAACGTTATCTTAATCATTTGTATATTTCCCTATATTTAAGTACTTCAATAAAAAATGTAAAAGAAAAACAAATTAAATCATATTAAGTCATTTTATGTAAGTAGGTGGAAACAGGTTAACAATAATAATTAACAAACTGTATGCATTCCGTGCTATAATTCTACCAGGTAATCACAGTGGGAAATACTACAGCATGAAAATTATTCTGAAGGTGGGACAATCATGTAAATTTTACCATCTTTGAAGGCAAAGATTTTGGTCTACATACATTCTTTACATGTTTTTCATGTAACTATGAATTGTGCATACCATATTTGAAGCTCAAATATGTTTCATATGCATGAATTGTTTCTTCACGAGTGTTCCTTAGAACGTAGCTGTAACTGAAAGACAATAAAGATAAGTGCCCTTCTGGCATTCTTGATTAGAAAATAGATAATTCTGTCCTTATTGTCTCTAGTCTTCCTTGATTTGCTCCTAGGAATGTCCCTCCCAGTGATGCAACTTTGTATCATATCAAACATTTCTCAGGTTTCCTTTCCTCATATGGTTCTGGGTAAAGTCAGCCACAAGGGAAATTTGTGTGAGAGGTGGAAGTCTAAAGTAAACAGTCAATTTTTTGACTTTGTTGTTGTTGTTGTTGTTGTTGTTAGCTCAACATTCTGAAAGTCCAAGTAAGGCTATGACCCCTGCACCTGATGCAAGCTTTCAGTGTGCTGGCTCATCTTGCTGGTGTGGGGAAGCAGCTGGACTCTTAGTTTCTTTGGTTCTTGGTGGATCTTTTGTTTTACCTGCTGCACATCATAGCACTGGCACATGCGCAGCTCTTTGTTGAAGTATGTTCAGATTATAACATAGGTTGCACACATCATCAAGGCTGCAGGCTATGAATAACAGATGTGCATTCTACTTTGTTCTTGTGGGTTCCATTTAGTCCTCACGTGTTCCTGTTTAAGTCATAGGTTCCTATGCATTCACATGCATTTCAATTTGTCTTTAATTTTCCCAGGTTTAAATCCAATATTTCTTTCTATATCCTGGTTCTTACCTCAAGACCAACAACAGATGCAGAAGCAACAGCCTTATGTAAACTACTTAGCCAGCTCTGACAAATGTATAACTTTTAATCCCTATAACAGATTATTTATGCTACATATCACTCTAGATACTCACATATCACTCATCATCATTCTATATATCACTCATTGTGGTTCCTATTATTTGATCCAAGCCTAAATCATACAGATTTTGGCACCCAATTGATTCTGGGGATTACGACCTTGAGAGTCAGTTCTTTGAATTGATTCTGGTTTGCACAGAATTGCTTTTCTGATCTACTGATTTAAAGTATATTAATGAATCAATTTTCAGTGGTAATTTGGTTAGTGGTAGTCTATGGCATGCATTGGCAAAACTGTTCCTTACATTATTTGTAGATAATCTGCAATCAAGTGCTATAGAAAAGAAATCTTTGGGTGGCTATAGAGTTCCTCCCATGGAACACAGTAGTAAAAATATGGAAAACAATGGGTTATTTAGTTATTTTTTATATATACCAGACACTTGGAGAAAGAAACAGCCAAGTTTGGCTCAAATCTGGGTCCAGATAAGGAACCAAAAAGTTTCAAAATGAAACTGTTTTATTCTCTCTCCATAGAACTTGGATTTCTGAAAATAAAATCTAAGACTTATCCCACAAGTGAGTAAATTACAATGCAAATTACATTTCTAATATAATGTGTGTCTCTGTTAAAGCTATGGCATTGATCTGGAAGGATAAAGAGCCTCACAATGGTATGGATACTTATAAGTATATTCTGTTGAAGCTGGAGCCTTTGAACCCATAAATTAACCTGAGATGCTTTTGACATTAAAAGTAAATTTTCCTCCCTTATGAGGTTAATCTCCTTTTGCCTGAATAACCAGTAATGTCCTCTCTGATGTATGTGATTGTAGGGACCTCTGATGCTCTTTAATACTTACTCCATCACCTCTCATTGCTTCTGAATTTGTAGACAGATTTAAGTCTGTCAGGCCAGAACATGTAAACCCAAACATATAATGCAATAAGCATCAAAAAAGTGACATGTTTGCCATTTTGTATCAGCAGAAGTCTGAAGAACATGTCTGCGAAAAAACCCTAACAGTGTTGGCACAGAGTGATGTGAATATAACAATGGACTAGGCTGAATTATTTATCATGAGTGCTCTAAACAGATTCTGGATTCAACATATTACCATGAAGGACTGAAAATGGTTTCAACACCATGTTTAGGGTAACTGAACATAGACCCAAAGATAGCCTAACTACATTGATAAAGTTAAAATGTTTGACCTTCCTTGGTATTATAGAGGACAGTTTCTAAAGACTTAAGCTGTTTGAAATACTAGAATGGATTCATTCAATGATATCTGTTCACAAATACCTTAACTCCATACTAACTACATCCACTAAGAAGATGCTGCTCTCTTTTAGTGGATGCAGTCTTCACCAAGAGGATACTATCTTCACCAAGACTAATTCTCACTCATAGGTAGGAATTGAACAATGAGAACACCTGGACAGAGGAAGGGGAACATCACCACTGGGGCCTGTTGTGGGGTGGGGGGAGGCGGGAAGGATAGCATTAGGAGGTATACCTAATGTAAATGACAAGTTAATGGGTGCAGCACACCAACATGGCACATGTATACATATGTAACAAACCTGCACGTTGTGCACATGTACCTTAGAACTTAAAGTATAATAATATATATATATATATACATATATATATGAAATACATACATGAGAGAGGCTTGAGAATTCTTAAGAGTAATTGGGTGTCTATTCTTTGCAAGCAGAAGCTAGAGAAGCTGCAAGATCTGCTGTCCAGGCTGGTACAGAGCCAGACGCTGTTGCAGTGCACACATACAGCTGCTGATCCACTGCCTCAACTCACTGTCATGAAGCAGCAGCCAGACCTGCAGTTCCCACAGTTCCCACTGGGTCATATCATTCAATTATTTCCAAACTCTGAGTCAGGTGTGTATGTAAACCCATTGTGAAGAGTACCAACTTCTGCAGATCACTGACATTATTGAAATTTGAGTTAGTGGAAGACAAATGTGGTTTCCAGTTTGAATGCATGGGTTCCCAAAAAACCCTGGGGGTTTCAGGTTTTCCCTGATCTCCTTCACTCTATGTCTATTTCTTCTATTCAACTACAAGCTTGTTAACTTCCAGCCCATATTAGACACATAAGTCAATCTTACATAGAGCCTTTAACTAGCTTCCACAGTTTTTTTTTTTTCCTAATTCATACTATAAACCTCTTACTCTGTGTTACTCATAGTGACTCTGATTCTCTGACAAATCCTAACTTGTGCACCTATTTGCTAACTCTGAAATATAGAGATTATCCAACAGGATCTCTTCAACATCATATATATATAACTATAACACTTAATATAATATAATCACTATGCCTAAGATAATTTAATGTTTAATTTGTATTTCTATTAGAAAACTCATCGTCTCTGAGTTTCACAAGCCAACATGGCTGAACATAAGCCAAAATGACAAATACAAATGGGAAGAGTTGCTGCTTGTTTAAAAATAAAAATCTTTTCAGGGTAAAATTAATTAATAAATATATTTAATCGATTTTATTTTTATGGGCAGTGACAAGGAATCATCTTTATAGATACAGTTTTCCACTTTATGGGTTGGTAAATACATATGGGGAGTGTAATATTTGGAAAAGCAATTTATTAAATAACCGGAAGTAAATTTCTAATTTTGTAAAGCCCAGTGGAAGAACAGTCAGAGATATAACCAGGGATATATTTGGATATGACATAATTAATGATTGGTCCCCTTATTCATGCCTATGTTTATGTCTCAAATGATGAGAAGCTGAAGTTCATACAATTATTAGAATTAGAGGCTGTGGGAGTGGGACAAGGAAGGAAGTGGTAGGCTATGGATTGGAAGGCAATACTGGTGGGGGAAATTGCAGGAAACCTTTTATCAGGATATCAAGTATGAATCTCTTACACCCACTATTCACTCAGTCAGTTCTCTTTGAGTATGCTAATAAAATTAAGGCCAAGAACTTGGGAACCCCTAGAGTTTGTTTCTGTTATCTACAAGCTCTAACTATTTATAGGACCAGAATTGTCCCCACTGATATTAAATCCAAATTAGGTAAATGCCACCAAGTGTTGCCAAAACGCAATCAGGACTATGATAGATTTGGATTGTTCAGCTATTCTTCTACTCAACTCTCAGTGTTCTACTTGCACAGACTGACCCAGATCAATTAATAAAACTCCAGAAATCTGATTCCATATTTTTAACCACATTGTCTGCATTATAACTGTGTTTCCTTTTATTTAATTGATCTTCTCTCTTGGGCATAACATTGATAATCCTAGATAACCAATGGGCTTGGATACTTAATATGTTCAGCCAAGAGAAAAAAAAGGAGCACAATGAAGTGGAATGGTCATCAGCTGGTCTAACTTGTTGTGGATGGTAAATGCATCCTCTCATCCCATCTCAAAGCACAAAAATAAAAATGGTCTGGACCCAAGGACATCAGAGGTTACTGAATGATAACTATGATAAGTGGGTAGTGAACCTACTTTAGGATTCCTGACCACTGAAGACCTTATCTGGGGAGGTAAGAAAGTTTAATATTAAATCATGCTAAACTTTTGAAATCATTACATAGGGTTGCACATTTTAAATGTTACTAAATTAAGATGTTTTCAAATTACAAGGGCTATAAGACTTTCTGTTCCTTTAGGATCAATGGATAATCATGGATGCCCACTGAGATGTCAGCCAAAAGCAAGGCAAATAAATAGTTCTCCTGAGTAAATAGTTTGTACATGTCCCAAGCCATTGTTATTCAAGGCCCTGGTTAAATGGTAAATACACATCTATTTTTCATTTTTAAAAATATGCACATGTATAAGTAAATGTCTGCAAATATGAACATAAAATCTGCATATGTACATACATAAATCATACATTCATACATGAATTCATTCATATATGAATCATATATATGTATGAACATACATACATTTATACAAACACAAACACATATACACACATAAAGATCCAGACATGTTTTCACTTAAACGCTGATAATAATTGGGGTGAATGAATGCAATATAGATATTTCCAAATAGTTTTTGAAATGTTTCATTTGTCTACAACAGCATAGTGTTTAAAAGCACAGATTCTAGAAACAAAGAGCTGGGTTTGGATTCTAAGTCCACTATAGTGTGAAATGATTCAAGTCACTTAATTTCTCCATGCCTCAGTTTTCTTATCTGCATATTGATCATATTCATAGTGACTATTCCATAAGATAGTTGTGAAGATGTCAGGAGTTAACAGATTTTAAGAATTGTAAACAGCATCTGGCATATTTTAAACTCTGTATGCCTAACTCTTTGATTGTATCTGAGATTTTATGTTTTTTCTCTATAAAAATAAAATCATTTTTATACATATTTTAGGTGAGGGATTACACGTTTAGTTCAGAGAGGAATGAGAAAATGCAACTACTTTTCAATGTCTAATCATCATTATATTTCTATTGCTCAAATGTGCAAGAAATACTTTATAAAATTTTGTGGTCACTTACACAACTCCCCACTACTCCAAATTAGCTATGATTATGATTAAGTCAACCCACTGGTCTTTCAGCTGACATAAAGTT
This sequence comes from Pan paniscus, assembly GCF_029289425.2. Classification (NCBI taxonomy): domain Eukaryota; kingdom Metazoa; phylum Chordata; class Mammalia; order Primates; family Hominidae; genus Pan; species Pan paniscus. The sequence continues at coordinate 69,803,293 of NC_073252.2, read as the reverse complement.
GAATAAAAATATGTTATTTTTACCTAGGAATTTTCTTTTTTTCCCACTGATTTATAGTTATTTTGGCACTGCATAAATTACAAGTGAAACAATTACATGATTCAAAAGCCTAGAGTTAAGAAAAATTGCATCTGCATGAAAAAATAACAGCAACTTGAAAGATGGTCCATCTTCTCAACATATTTAACAATGAAAGATTATTTTGGGAAGGAAAGATGCATGTTATTAGTTCCAATTTGAATGCTTTTCTACCAACAGAAATGAAATGAGGCAGAAAAGAAAAAGTAAAAATTTGGAAGAAAGGAGAAGTATTCCCTTTTGATATTTGTGTTTTTGAAATGAGATTACTTTTCTACCTACATTAATATTGGTTCCCATTTGAAATAAATGATACAAGAACAGCAATATGCTAATTTAAAATATATAGAGATAATTATAATGATTTTAAATTTGTGTATTATTAATATGTTTGTATTTATTCCTATACAGTCCATTAAGTGAAATTGATAAGAGTATATCACAAAAGGAAATGCTATGAATTGGAAATTCACATAAAAATATAATTAATGTATTTATTGAATCCCTATCTTTAAGCTAGGGGTGAAGAAAAAGAAGACATAAAAAATATAATGAAATTATTGACATACAGGGGTGTTTGTGGTTGGTTTTTCAGACAAAAGTAAGAACAATCAGGTCTTGTGTATATGTGGGTGTGTGTTCACCCCCATTATAGCTAAAAGTATTTTGCCTAAAATTCTCTGTACATAAAATAAAAATAGTAATATGTTATCCTTTCTATTTCAGAATAAATACAATGCTCTGTGTGAAATCGTGTTTCTTCATTAGAAGGGTAATTGTATATTGTTTAATATCTCTATTAGCTAGATGTTTCATCATAGGAAGGAGTAAACCCTCTTCCATTTGTCTCAGAAAGAATAAAAACTTTTCTCCTTCTATATTATTTGTCTAATAAATATGATTGTTCTGGTATAGTTCATTCATTTTACTGAGGAAAACAAAACATTTTAAATTGTGTTAAAATTGCAATTCAAAATATCACAAAACTTAGTACAAAGATTTTAACTCGCAGCTTCATTACATAACACAAGAACAAAAGTCAATTAAATAAAATGACAATTTTGCCTTAAGATTAAATGAATTCCTGACATTAATCTTTATTACTATGGCTGACGGTAAATTATTAATTCCAAGGACTCCTTTTATTGGGCATAATTATTCAGATTTACCAGGTGTCTCTAAAGAAGATGTTAACAAATAACTTGTTCAACTTCAGTGTTGTAAATATTTAGGACAGAATGGTTCTCAACCAAGGTAGTATAAAAAAAATAAATAGAGCACGCAAGAATATCTGTCAAGGTAATAAGTCCATAAAATCTATCAACGTTCCTGAAGCAGTGAGAAATTTCTATTGTCAACGTGATATTCTCTATTATATGTATACTTGAAAATAATATTACTTTAAGAATGAATAGATCTAAAACATATCTAAGGTATGCTTTCTCAAGAGTGGAAGTACAGCTAACAGAATTGAAATATTTTTTAAATAAATCGTGTTAAAATGGATGACTAGAAAAATGTGAATAGAAAAAAAGTATTGTTTTTCCTACTCTTCATTATAAAAATAGACTTTCACTGTTTGAAACATTCATCTTCCAAAAATCGTTCATAGTTGAAAATGTTCTAGTAACAACATGCCCTTTTGCATTTATGCCTCTCTCGCAGTATGAGAAGGAGTAGACCTGACTCTTTGCCTATACCTACAGACATATCACAATCTTTAGATTGAAAACACAGATATATACATGCAGATAAAAAATTGTTGCAAATTATAATAAATTAATCCAAGAAGGGTTAAGGGCTTGACTCAAAAATATCAAATAAAAATAAACTAATTTCAATGAGGTTAATTTTAACAGTTAGATATTATGAATAAAAACATATTTTAAGACAGTTTTATTGACCCTCAAATTAGTCTTAATATATGGTTAACTTGCACAAACTAAAGCATTCATTGACTTAAATGATTATTCAAGGTCTAATTCAGGACTCCATTGAGATTCTTTTCCTCCGATAAGCTCTACCTCACCTTCAGAGTAGATGCAATTTCTTCACCCTCTGAATTCCCCAAACACTTTTTATCTCTCCCATTCACTTGAAAATTAATCATGCATGGCAGGATGACATTTTTTAATATCATGCCACACTAATTTAATTTGCCTGTGGGTTTTGTTTCAGCAATAGCAATGAGTTGTGTCTTACCTTCTCTATTAAGGTAAAATGCCACATATTTGATGCCTCATCATAATTCTTTACCTTATCATTGTACATACCCAATAGCTTTCTTCTATTTTCTCCAAAGAATAGCAGAAAGTACAATTAATTATTAATTACTGACTACTATACTAATCTCAATAATTAATGGTTTATATTAATGTTAATTTATTTAGAAAATAAATTATATGAAATCCATGATATGTGTAAAAACCGTTATTTGCCTAATTTACAAAGATAATTTCCTCATGGCATTTTACTATCACTCTGTTTAGTACTTTTTTAATAACCTTATAAATTTTGAAGAATCAACTCAGATATTACCTCCTCCGGGAAGTGTTCCCTTTTCCCCACTGTCCTTCCCCAGCCTGGTCTAGGTGCCCTTCATCTATACTTCTGTAATCACTATGTATCTCATAGACTTCATTTTGTAATGTGTAATTTCTTATCTGTATTTCCACTGTGCTGCGATTATTTTTCAGGTAAGACTTTCACTTCATTTCACCCCTGCTATGGCAAGCAATATCTGGCATATCTGGGCTATGCAAATCCCACCAAAAATGTAAACTTTTGAGATTAGCAATTTAATTTACTCATCTCTCTATCTAGCTACACATCTATCTAACTGTACCCAGCTCTGTGCCTGACATAGTGACATCACAACAATACATAACAAGTTTTTAAATGAGCATTTGAGGAAGTCCAATACAGATGCTCCTTTATTTACTATGAGGTAACATCCCAATAAATCCACCATAAGTTGAAAATGTGAGTAGAAAATGCATTTAATACACTTAACCTGCTGAACATCATAGCTTAGCCTAGTCTACCTTAAACATTCTCAGAACATTACCCTACAGTAGGGAAAATCGTCTGGAAATACTGTATGCTGTAAAGTATGAGCTGATACTTCAAGATCTTGTTGCTGACTGGGAGCTGCTCCTCACTGTTTGTGCCCAGCATCATGGGAGTGTCTTACAACGTATCACTAGCCTTTGATCAAAAGATCAAAATTCAGAGCACGTTTTTATTGAATATGTGCCACTTTTGCACCATCATAAAGTTGAAAAATCATAAATCAAACTCAATAAGTTAGGGACCATCTGTGTAGAAAATCAATTAGGAAACAGTAGTTATTTGTAGGGTGGGGAGCCATCAGAGGAAAGTGTGTCACAAAGGAAGACAGATTCTCAATCTGGTCTGTGGATTTGACTCGTTGCTTGGCTTTCAGGCTTTATGTTCAGCTTGAAGGTGGGGTTTCACTGGAGAACTGCCCCTATTTGCCTAGGCATTTGTCTGCCTCCTGCTAATATCAAATTCCCCCTCTGAAGAGGTACATCTAATTGCCATTAGGGTAAGGACAGTGACAGATCTTAACTGCTTCCTGCTGACAGGGGTCACCATTTTGGGAAGATGGGAAGTAATTTCTCCCTCAGAGGCCTATCTAACGGTCCCCAGTAAAAGGGAGCCGTCATCCAAGGCTCCAGTTGCATGACTGTTTGGAGTTTGATGGCCTGAAGGTGAGAAGAGACAAATCGGGTTATTAGAAGTTATGTATCAAAATGAAACAAAGGGATAAAAACAGTTAAAATATCCAGAAGCTGCTGGCACACCCAGATAACTGGTGGCTATTAGCTATGCCTGCTAAGATTTGGGTGCATGAGGCTTGGCTTTGGTTAGCTCCAATTTGTTCTTATTTTCCCATCAAAGAAACCTCTGGGTTATGAGCACCCTACTGCTATCACCTGGCAGGATTTGCAGGATAATTGCCCAGAACTAGAATATTAATCCAGATTTTGATGTTGCCCATCACTTTTGTTTCTTCTGAGCTGCAGCCAGAGATCACTGGTTGGTTCACAGGAACAAGCAAAGTTAGTCTAAAATGCAAACAAAAACTTAAACACAACTAAAGAGACTAGAATTTAATGGCAAGTGTATAATAAGTTTTGAAACATCATTTTCTCTCTTCAATACTCATTTTTGTTAAAAACAAATCATAATAGGACTGAAATGTTGGCAAAATAAACTTTGATCTTATACTTGGCCTGATTATAAGCATAAAGTGCAGCAAGAAAAGTTATTTTCACGTAGGCTTTTCTAAATTGGCTTTGATAAAACTTTGTTACAGAAGGAATCTCAGATAAGATTTTTTAAAACCCAAGTTCAGTCATGAGTTTATGCCCTCAAATACCTATGAGTTGGGTAAATTCCTCTCTGTCTGAGGTCCCAAGATAACTTGGGGATTGTTGGCCTGTTAGAAAGTGACATTCTTTACACATCACAGATTAGAAACCCTGTACAGGGACTGAGTGAACAAGGTATAAGGCCAGTTTTCCTAATGGGATTTTATTGGCTCTGCAAATCAAGTATGATTCTGTAAAGGAAAGCATGCCATTCCAGTGAAAGCCTTTGTAAAACAACCAGTTTTTCTAATTGTGTCTTGCTGCAAAAAAAAAAAAAAAAAAAAAAAAAAAGGATTTTTATTGCACTCATGCAAATAACTATATTGCTGTAAGTTAAGAATACTCACAAATAGTTTCCAAATTCTAGAGAAACCAAGCAGAGAAACAAGTAAGCTCCAAATTTTGTTCA